>NW_027470421.1:0-38350 GCF_051020765.1 Lasioglossum baleicum
AAAATTTATATCCAGAATAATTGGAAATTCTGTGAAGATCATGTTGTTAAATATTCCTGATTCCTGATTTATTTTGATTCATACCTCGAGGGTAGGTATGCCTCGTATCATTGGATGGTATTATTCCTTAACTTCGTATTAATTTCTGAAGATGATAAAAATTTATATCCAGATTTATCGGATATTCTTTGATGAACATGTTATTAAATACTTCTCATTCTAGATTTATTTGGATTCCTGCTTTGAGGTTAAGTATGTCTCGTATCATTGGACGCTATAATTCCGTAACTTCGTATTAATTTCTGACAATGATAAAAATTTATATCTAGAATTATCGGAAATTCTGTGATGAACATGTTGTTAAATACTTCTGATTTTGAATTTATTTAGATTCTTGCTTTGAGGTTAGGTATGTCTCGTGTCCTTGGATGCTATAATTCCTTAGCTTCGAATTAATTTCTCTCTATGACAAAAATTTATTACCGGAATAACCAGAAATTCTGTGAAAAGCATGTTAAAAATTCCTGAATCTAGATTTATTTAGATTCATACTTTGCGGTTAGGTAAGTCTCGTATCATTGGATGCTATAATTCCTTAACTTCGTATTCATTTCTGACGATGATAAAAATTTATATACAGAATAATTGGAAATTCTGTGAAGATCATGTTGTTAAATATTCCTGATTCTAGATTTATTTAGATTCATACTTTGAGGTTAGGTATGTCTCGCATCATTGGGTGCTATAATTCCTTAGCTTCGACTTAATTTTTGCCTATTACAGAAATTTATTACCAGAATAACCAGAAATTCTGTGAAGGACATGTTGAAAATTCCTGATTCTAGATTCATTTAGATTCATATATTGAGGTTAGGTATGTCTCGTATCATTGCATACATAATTCCCTAACATCGAATAAATTACTGTCTATGACAAAAATATATAACTAGAATAATCAGAAATTCTGTGAAAAATATGATGTTAAGTATTCCTGATTCTTGATCAATTTTGATTCATACTTCGAGGTTATCTATGGCTCGAGTCATTGTATGCTATAATTCCGTAACTTCGTATTAATTTCTGACGATGATACAAATTTATTTCTAGTACAATCGAAAATTCTGTGAAGAACATGTTGTTATATACTCCTGATTCTAGATTTATGTAGATTCATACTTTGAGGTTAGGTATGTCTCGGATCATTGTATGCTATAATTCCTTGGCTTCGAATTAATTTCTGTCTATGACAGATATTTATTACCAGAATAACCAGAAATTCTGTGAAGGAGATGTTGAAAATTCCTGATTCCAGATTCATTTAGATTCATATATTGAGGTTAGGCATGTCTCGTATCATTGGATGCAATAATTCCTTAACTACGTATTAATTTCTGACGATGATAAAAATTTATATCCAGAATAATTGGAAATTCTGTGAAGAGCGTGTTGTTAAATAGTCCTGATTCTTGATTTATTTTGATTCATACTTCGAGGTAATGTATGTCTCGTGTCATTGTATGCTATAATTCCATAACTTCGAATTAACATCTGTCTATGACAAAAATTTATTACCAGAATAACCAGAAATTCTGCGAAGAACATATTAAAAATTCCTGATTCTAGATTTATTTCGATTCATACTTTGAGGTTATGTATGTCTCGTATCATTGGATGCTATAATTCCTTATCTTCGTAGTAATTTCAGACGATGGTAAAAATTTATAACTAATGTAATCATAAATTCTGTGATGAACATGTTGCTAACTATTCCTGATTCTAGATTTATTAAGATTCATACTTTGAGGTTAGGTACGTCTCGCATCATTGGATGCTATAATTCCTTAGCTTCGAATTAATTTCTGCCTATGACAGATATTTATTACCAGAATAACCAGAAATCCTGTGAAGGAAATGTTGAAAATTCCTGATTCTAGATTCATTTAGATTCATATATTGAGGTTAGGCATGTCTCGTATCATTGGATGCAATAATTCCTTAACTACGTATTAATTTCTGACGATGATAAAAATTTATATCTAAAATAATCGGAAAATCTGTGAAGAACAAGTTGTTAAATATTCCTGATTCTTGAGTTATTAAGATTCTTACTTTGATGTTACGTATGTATCGTAGCATTGGATACTATAATTTCTTAATTTCGTAATAATTTCTCTCTATGATACAAATTTACTTCTAGTATGATCGGAAATTCTGTGAAGAACATGTTGTTAAATATTCCTGATTCTAGATTTATTTAGTTTCATACTTTGAGGTTAGGTATGTCTCGTATCATTGCATACATAATTCATTAACATCGAAAAAATTACTGTCTATGACAAAAATTTATTACCAGAATAACCAGAAATTCTGTGAAGAACATGTTAAAAATTCCTGATTCTGAATTTATTTAGATTCTTGCTTTGAGGTTAGGTATGTTTCGTGTCTTTGGATGCTATAATTCCTTAACTTCGTATTAATTTCTGACGATGACAGAAATTTATTACCAGAATAACCAGAAATTCTGTGAAGGACATGTTGAAAATACCTGATTCCTGATTCATTTAGATTCATACATCGAGGGTAGGTATGCCTCGTATCATTGGATGATATTATTCCTTAACTTCGTATTAATTTCCGACGATGATAAAAATTTATGACTAGAATAATCGGAAATTCTGTGAAGAACATGTTGTTAAATATTGCAGATTCTTGTCTTATTTTGATTCATACTTCGAGGTTAGGTATGTCTCGTGCCATTGTATGCCATAATTCCATAACTTCGTATTAATTTCTGTCTATGACAAAAACATATAACTAGAATAATCAGAAATTCTGTGAAGAATATGTTGTTAAATATTCTTGATTCTAGATTTATTTAGATTCATACATTGAGGTTAAGTATGCCTCGTATCATTGGATGCTATAATTCCTTAGCTTCGAATTAATTTCTCTCTATGACAAAAATTTATTACCGGAATAACCAGAAATTCTGTGAAAAACATGTTAAAAATTCCTGATTCTAGATTTATTTGGATTCATACTTTGCGGTTAGGTAAGTCTCGTATCATTGGATGCTATAATTCCTTAACTTCGAATTCATTTCTGATGATGATAAAAATTTATATCCAGAATAATTGGAAATTCTGTGAAGATCATGTTGTTAAATATTCCTGATTCTTGACTTATTAAGATTCTTACTTTGAGGTTAGGTATGTATCGTATCATTGCATACATAATTCCTTAACTTCGAATTAATTTCTCTCTATGCCAAAAATTTATTACCAGAATAACCAGAAATTCTGTGAAGAACATGTTAAAAATTATTGATTCAAGATTTATTTAGATTCATACTTTGAGGTTAGGTATGTCTCTTGCCATTGTATGCCATAATTCCATAACTTCGTATTAATTTCTGTCTATGACAAAAATATATAACTAGAATAATCAGAAATTCGGTGAAGAATATGTTGTTACTTATTCCTGATTCTTGATCTATTTTGATTCATACTTTGAGGTTAGGTATGTCTCGCATCATTGGATGCTATAATTCCTTAGCTTCGAATTAATTTCTGCCTATGACAGAAATTTATTACCAGAATAACCAGAAATTCTGTGAAGGACATGTTGAAAATTCCTGATTCTAGATTCATTTAGATTCATATATTGAGGTTAGGCATGTCTCGTATCATTGGATGCAATAATTCCTTAACTACGTATTAATTTCTGACGATGATAAAAATTTATGACTAAAATAATCGGAAAATCTGCGAAGAACAAGTTCTTAAATATTCCTGATTCTTGAGTTATTAAGATTCTTACTTTGACGTTACGTATGTCTCGTATCATTGGATACTATAATTCCTTAGCTTCGAATTAATTTCTCTCTATGACAAAAATTTATTACCGGAATAACCAGAAATTCTGTGAAAAGCATGTTAAAAATTCCTGAATCTAGATTTATTTAGATTCATGCTTTGCGGTTAGGTAAGTCTCGTATCATTGGATGCTATAATTCCTTAACTTCGTATTCATTTCTGACGATGATAAAAATTTATATACAGAATAATTGGAAATTCTGTGAAGATCATGTTGTTAAATATTCCTGATTCTAGATTTATTTAGATTCATACTTTGAGGTTAGGTATGTCTCGCATCATTGGGTGCTATAATTCCTTAGCTTCGACTTAATTTTTGCCTATGACAGAAATTTATTACCAGAATAACCAGAAATTCTGTGAAGGACATGTTGAAAATTCCTGATTCTAGATTCATTTAGATTCATATATTGAGGTTAGGTATGTCTCGTATCATTGCATACATAATTCCCTAACATCGAATAAATTACTGTCTATGACAAAAATATATAACTAGAATAATCAGAAATTCTGTGAAAAATATGATGTTAAGTATTCCTGATTCTTGATCAATTTTGATTCATACTTCGAGGTTATCTATGGCTCGAGTCATTGTATGCTATAATTCCGTAACTTCGTATTAATTTCTGACGATGATACAAATTTATTTCTAGTATAATCGAAAATTCTGTGAAGAACATGTTGTTATATACTCCTGATTCTAGATTTATGTAGATTCATACTTTGAGGTTAGGTATGTCTCGGATCATTGTATGCTATAATTCCTTGGCTTCGAATTAATTTCTGTCTATTGACAGATATTTATTACCAGAATAACCAGAAATTCTGTGAAGGAGATGTTGAAAATTCCTGATTCCAGATTCATTTAGATTCATATATTGAGGTTAGGCATGTCTCGTATCATTGGATGCAATAATTCCTTAACTACGTATTAATTTCTGACGATGATAAAAATTTATATCCAGAATAATTGGAAATTCTGTGAGAGCGTGTTGTTAAATAGTCCTGATTCTTGATTTATTTTGATTCATACTTCGAGGTAATGTATGTCTCGTGTCATTGTATGCTATAATTCCATAACTTCGAATTAACATCTGTCTATGACAAAAATTTATTACCAGAATAACCAGAAATTCTGCGAAGAACATATTAAAAATTCCTGATTCTAGATTTATTTCGATTCATACTTTGAGGTTATGTATGTCTCGTATCATTGGATGCTATAATTCCTTATCTTCGTAGTAATTTCAGACGATGGTAAAAATTTATAACTAATGTAATCATAAATTCTGTGATGAACATGTTGCTAACTATTCCTGATTCTAGATTTATTAAGATTCATACTTTGAGGTTAGGTACGTCTCGCATCATTGGATGCTATAATTCCTTAGCTTCGAATTAATTTCTGCCTATGACAGATATTTATTACCAGAATAACCAGAAATTCTGTGAAGGAAATGTTGAAAATTCCTGATTCTAGATTCATTTAGATTCATATATTGAGGTTAGGCATGTCTCGTATCATTGGACGCAATAATTCCTTAACTACGTATTAATTTCTGACGATGATAAAAATTTATATCTAAAATAATCGGAAAATCTGTGAAGAACAAGTTGTTAAATATTCCTGATTCTTGAGTTATTAAGATTCTTACTTTGATGTTACGTATGTATCGTAGCATTGGATACTATAATTTCTTAATTTCGTAATAATTTCTCTCTATGATACAAATTTACTTCTAGTATGATCGGAAATTCTGTGAAGAACATGTTGTTAAATATTCCTGATTCTAGATTTATTTAGTTTCATACTTTGAGGTTAGGTATGTCTCGTATCATTGCATACATAATTCATTAACATCGAAAAAATTACTGTCTATGACAAAAATTTATTACCAGAATAACCAGAAATTCTGTGAAGAACATGTTAAAAATTCCTGATTCTGAATTTATTTAGATTCTTGCTTTGAGGTTAGGTATGTTTCGTGTCTTTGGATGCTATAATTCCTTAACTTCGTATTAATTTCTGACGATGACAGAAATTTATTACCAGAATAACCAGAAATTCTGTGAAGGACATGTTGAAAATACCTGATTCCTGATTCATTTAGATTCATACATCGAGGGTAGGTATGCCTCGTATCATTGGATGATATTATTCCTTACCTTCGTATTAATTTCCGACGATGATAAAAATTTATGACTAGAATAATCGGAAATTCTGTGAAGAACATGTTGTTAAATATTGCAGATTCTTGTCTTATTTTGATTCATACTTCGAGGTTAGGTATGTCTCGTGCCATTGTATGCCATAATTCCATAACTTCGTATTAATTTCTGTCTATGACAAAAACATATAACTAGAATAATCAGAAATTCTGTGAAGAATATGTTGTTAAATATTCTTGATTCTAGATTTATTTAGATTCATACATTGAGGTTAAGTATGCCTCGTATCATTGGATGCTATAATTCCTTAGCTTCGAATTAATTTCTCTCTATGACAAAAATTTATTACCGGAATAACCAGAAATTCTGTGAAAAACATGTTAAAAATTCCTGATTCTAGATTTATTTGGATTCATACTTTGCGGTTAGGTAAGTCTCGTATCATTGGATGCTATAATTCCTTAACTTCGAATTCATTTCTGACGATGATAAAAATTTATATCCAGAATAATTGGAAATTCTGTGAAGATCATGTTGTTAAATATTCCTGATTCTTGACTTATTAAGATTCTTACTTTGAGGTTAGGTATGTATCGTATCATTGCATACATAATTCCTTAACTTCGAATTAATTTCTCTCTATGCCAAAAATTTATTACCAGAATAACCAGAAATTCTGTGAAGAACATGTTAAAAATTATTGATTCAAGATTTATTTAGATTCATACTTTGAGGTTAGGTATGTCTCTTGCCATTGTATGCCATAATTCCATAACTTCGTATTAATTTCTGTCTATGACAAAAATATATAACTAGAATAATCAGAAATTCGGTGAAGAATATGTTGTTACTTATTCCTGATTCTTGATCTATTTTGATTCAGACTTTGAGGTTAGGTATGTCTCGCATCATTGGATGCTATAATTCCTTAGCTTCGAATTAATTTCTGCCTATGACAGAAATTTATTACCAGAATAACCAGAAATTCTGTGAAGGACATGTTGAAAATTCCTGATTCTAGATTCATTTAGATTCATATATTGAGGTTAGGCATGTCTCGTATCATTGGATGCAATAATTCCTTAACTACGTATTAATTTCTGACGATGATAAAAATTTATGACTAAAATAATCGGAAAATCTGTGAAGAACAAGTTCTTAAATATTCCTGATTCTTGAGTTATTAAGATTCTTACTTTGACGTTACGTATGTCTCGTATCATTGGATACTATAATTTCTTAATTTCGCATTAATTTCTCTCTACGATACAAATTTATTTCTAATATGATCGGAAATTCTGTGAAGAACATGTTGTTAAATATTCCTGATTCTAGATTTATTTAGTTTCATACTTTGAGGTTAGGTATGTCTCGTATCATTGCATACATAATTCCTTAACATCGAATAAATTACTGTCTATGACAAAAATTTATTACCAGAATAACCAGAAATTCTGTGAAGAACATGTTAAAAATTCCTGATTCTGAATATATTTAGATTCCTGCTTTGAGGTTAGGTATGTTTCGTGTCATTGGATGCTATAATTCCTTAACTTCGTATTAATTTCAGACGATGACAGAAATTTATTACCAGAATAACCAGAAATTCTGTGAAGGACATGTTGAAAATACTTGATTCTTGATTCATTTAGATTCATACCTCGAGGGTAGGTATGCCTCGTATCATTGGATGCTATTATTCCTTAACTTCGTATTAATTTGCGACGATGATAAATATTTATGACTAAAATAAACGGAAATTCTGTGAAGAACGTGTTGTTAAATATTGCAGATTCTTGACATATTTTGATTCATACTTCGAGGTTATGTATGTCTCGTGTCATTGTATGCTATAATTCCATAACATCGTATTAATTTCTGTCTAAGACAAAAACATATAACTAGAATAATTAGAAATTCTGTGAACCACAAGCTGTTAAATATTCCTGATTCTAGATTTATTTAGATTCATACATTGAGGTTAAGTATGCCTCGTATCATTGGATGCAATAATTCCTTAACTACGTATTAATTTCTGACGATGATAAAAATTTATAACTAAAATAATCGGAAATTCTGCGAAGAACAAGTTGCTAAATATTCCTGATTCTTGACTTAAGATTCTTACTTTGAGGTTACGTATGTCTCTTATCATTGGATACTATTATTCCTTAACTTCGTATTAATTCCTGTCCATGACAAAAATTTTCAACTAGAGTAATCAGAAATTCGGTGAAGGACATGTTATTAAATATTTCTGATTCTTGATTTATATAGATTCTTACTTTGATGTTATGTATATCTCGTATCATTGGGAACTATAATTCCTTAACTTCGCATTAATTTCTGGCTATGACAAAAATGTAAATACAGAATAATCGGAAATTCTGCGAAGAACATGTCCTTATATATTTCTGATTCTAGATTCATTTAGATCCTTTCTTTGAGGTTAGGTACGACTCAGATCATTGGGTCCTATAATTCCTTAACTTCGTGTTAATTTCTGTCTATGACAAAGATTTAAATACAGAATAATCGGAAATTCTGCGAAGATCATGTTCTTATATATTTCTGATTCTAGATTCATTTAGATCCTTTCTTTGAGGTTAGGTACGTCTCAGATCATTGGATACTATAATTCCATAACGTCGGATTAATTTCTGTCTATGACCTGAATATATAACTAGAATAATCAGAAATTCTGTGAAGAATATGTTGTTAAATATTCCTGACTGTTGATCTATTTTGATTCATACTTCGAGGTTAGCTATGTCTCTTGCCATTGTATGCCATAATTCCATAACTTCGTATTAATTTCTGTCTATGACAAAAATATATAACTAGAATAATCAGAAATTCTGTGAAGAATATGTTGTTAAATATTCCTGATTCTTGATTTATTTTGATTCATACTTCGAGGTTATCTATGTCTCGTGTCATTGTATGCTATAATTCCATAATTTCGTATTAATTTCCGGCGCTGATAAAAATTTATAACAAAAATAGTCGGAAATTCTGTGAAGAACATGTTGTTAAATATTGCAGATTCTTGACTTATTTTGATTCATACTTTGAGGTTACGTATGTTTCGTATCATTGGATACTATAATTTCTTAATTTCGTATTAATTTCTCTCTATGATACAAATTCATTTCTAGTATGATCGGAAATTCTGTGAAGAACATGTTGTTAAATATTCCTGATTCTAGATTTATTTAGTTTCATACCTTGGGGTTAGCTATGTCTCTTGCCATTGTATGCCATAATTCCATAACTTCGTATTAATTTCTGTCTATGACAAAAATATATAATTAGAATAATCAGAAATTCTGTGAAGAATATGTTGTTAAATATTGCAGATTCTTGACTTATTTTGATTCATACTTTGAGGTTACGTATGTTTCGTATCATTGGATACTATAATTTCTTAATTTCGTATTAATTTCTCTCTATGATACAAATTCATTTCTAGTATGATCGGAAATTCTGTGAAGAACATGTTGTTAAATATTCCTGATTCTAGATTTATTTAGTTTCATACCTTGGGGTTAGGTATGTTTCCTATCATTGCGTATATAATTCCTCAACTTCGAATTAATTTCTGTCTATGACAGAAATTTATTACCAGAATAACCAGAAATTCTGTGAAGAACGTGTTGAAAATTCCTGATTCTAGATTCATTTAGATCCTTTCTTTGAGGTTAGGTACGTCTCAGATCATTGGATACTATAATTCCATAACGTCGGATTAATTTCTGTCTATGACCTGAATATATAACTAGAATAATCAGAAATTCTGTGAAGAACATGTTGTTAAATATTCCTGACTGTTGATCTATTTTGATTCATACTTCGATGTTAGGTATGTCTCGCATCATTGGATGCAATAATTCCTTAACTACGTATTAATTTCTGACGATGATAAAAATTTATAACTAAAATAATCGGAAATTCTGCGAAGAACAAGTTGCTAAATATTCCTGATTCTTGACTTATTAAGATTCTTACTTTGAGGTTACGTATGTCTCGTATCATTGGATACTATTATTCCTCAACTTCGTATTAATTCCTGTCCATGACAAAAATTTTTAACTAGAGTAATCAGAAATTCGGTGAAGGACATGTTATTAAATATTTCTGATTCTTGATTTATATAGATTCATACTTTGTAGTTAGGTATGTCTCGTATCATTGCATACATAATTCCATAACTTCGAATTAACTTCTGTTTATGTCAAAAATTTATTACCAGAATAAACAGAAATTCTGTGAAGAACATGTTAAAAATTCCTGATTCTAGATTTATTTAGATTCATACTTTGAGGTAAGGTATGTCTCGCATCATTGGATGCTATAATTCCATAGCTTCGAATTAATTTCTGTCTATGACTGAAATTTATTACCAGAATATCCAGGAATGCTGTGAAGGACATGTTGAAAATTCCTGATTCTAGATTCATTTAGATTCATATATTGAGGTTAGGCATGTCTCGTATCATTGGATGCAATAATTCCTTAACTACGTATTAATTTCTGACGATGATAAAGATTTATAACTAAAATGATCGGAAATTCTGCGAAGAACATGTTCTTAAGTATTTCTGATTCTAGATGTATTTAGATTCTTACTTTGATGTTAGGTATATCTCGTATCATTGGGTACTATAATTCCTTAACTTCGTATTAACTTTTGTCTATGACAAAAATTTATAACCTGAATAATAAGAATTTCCGCTATGAGCATGTTGCTAAATATTCCTGATTCTAGATTTATATGCATTCATAGTTTGAGGTTAGGTATGTCTCGTATCATAGGATGCTAAAATTCCTTAACTTCGTATTAATTTCTGTCTTTGACAAAAATATATATGTAGAATAATCAGAAATTCAGTGAAGAACATGTTAAATATTTCTGATCCTAGACTTATTTAGATTCTTACCTTGGACTAGGTATTCCTCGCATGAATGGATGCTATTATTCCTTAATATCGTGTTAGTTTCTGCCTATGACGGAAATTAATAACTAGAATAATCAGGAATTCTGTGATGAACATGTTAATAAATATTTCTGATTCTAGATTTATTTAGCATCTTACTTTGAGGTTAGGAATGCCTCGTATCGTTGGATACTACAATTTCTTAATTACGTATTAATTTCTATCCATGACAAAAATTTATAACCAGTATAATCAGAAATTTTGTGAGGAGCATGTTGTTAAAAATTCCTGATTCTAGATTTATTTAGATTCTTACTTTGAGGTTAGGTAAGTCTCGCATCATTGGATGCTATAATTCCTTAGCTTCGAATTAATTTCTGACCATGATAAAAATTTATAACCAGAATAATCAGAAATTCTGTGAGGAGCATGTTGTTAAATATTCCTGATTCTTGACTTATTAAGATTCTTACATTGAGGTTAAATATGTCTCGTATCATTGGATACTATAATTTCTTAATTTCGTATTAATTTCTGTCTATGACAAAAATTTATAACCAGAATAATCAAAAATTCTGTGAGGAGCATGTTGTTAAAAATTCCTCATTCTAGATTTATTTAGATTCATTCTTTGAGGTTAGGCATGTATCGTATCATTGCATACATAATTCCTTAACTTCGAATTAATTTCTCTCTATGACAAAAATTTATTACCAGAGTAACCAGAAATTCTGTGAAGAACATGTTAAAAATTCTTGATTCAAGATTTATTTAGATTCATACTTTGAGGTTAGGTATGTCTCGCATCATTGGATGTTATTATTCCTTAACTTCGAATTAATTTCTGCCTATGACAAAAATATGTAACTAGAATAATCAGAAATTCTGTGATGAACATGATATTAAATACTTCTGATTCTAGATTTATTTAGATTCTTTCTTTGAGGTTAAATATGTCTCGTACCATTGGATGCTATAGTTCCGTCACTTCGTATTAATTTCTGACGATGATACAAATTTATTTCTATTATAATCGAAAATTCTGTGAAGAACATGTTGTTAAATATTCCTGATTCTAGAATTATTTAGATTCATACTTTGAGGTTAGGTATGTCTCGCATCATTGGATGCTATAATTCCTTAGCTTCGAATTAAATTCTGTCTATGACAGAAATTTATTACCAGAATAACCAGAAATTCTGTGAAGTACATGTTGAAAATTCCTGATTCCAGATTCATTTAGATACATATATTGATGTTAGGCATGTCTCGTATCATTGGATGCAATAATTCCTTAACTACGTATTAACTTCTGACGATGATAAAAATTTATAACTAAAATAATCGGAAAATCTGCGAAGAACAAGTTGTTAAATATTCCTGATTCTTGAGTTATTAAGATTCTTACTTTGAGGTTACGGATGTCTCGTATCATTGGATACTATAATTTCTTAATTTCGTATTAATTTCTGTCTATGATACAAATTTATTTCTAGTATGATCGGGAATTCTGTGAAGAACATGTTGTTAAATATTCCTGATTCTAGATTTATTTAGATTCATACTTTGGGGTTAGGTATGTCTCGTATCATTGCGTACATAATTCCTCAACTTCGAATTAATTTCTGTCTATGACAGAAATTTATTACCAGAGTAACCAGAAATTCTGTGAAGAACATGTTGAAATTCCTGATTCTAGATACATTTAGATTCATATATTGAGGTTAGGTATGCCTCGTATCATAGGATGGTATTATTCCTTAACTTCGTATTAATTTCTGACGATGATAAAAATTTATATCCAGAATTATCGGATATTCTGTGATGAACATGTTATTAAATACTTCTGATTCTAGATTTATTTAGATTCCTGCTTTGAGGTTAAGTATGTCTCGTATCATTGGATACTACAATTTCTTAATTTCGTATTAATTTCTATCTAAGACAAAAATTTATAACCAGAATAATCAGAAATTCTGTGAGGAGCATGTTGTTAAAGATTCCTGATTCTAGATTTATTTAGATTCATACTTTGAGGTTAGGTATGTCTCGCATCATTGGATGCTATAATGCCTTAGCTTCGAATTAATTTCTGACCATGATAAAAATTTATATCTAGAACAATCGGAAATTCTGTGAAGAATATGTTGTTAAATTTTTCTGATTCCAGATTTATTTCGAATCTTGCTTTGAGAATAGGTATGTCTCGTATTATTTGTTACTATAAATGCTTAACTTCGTATTAACTTCTCTCTATGACAGAAATTTATAACTAGAATAATCAGGAATTCTGTGAGGACCATGTTGCTATATACTCCTGATTCTAGATTTATTTTGATCCTTACTTTGAGGTTAACTATGTCTCGTAGCATTGTATGCTATAATTCATTAACTTCGAATTAATTTGTGACGATGATAAAAATGTATATACATAGAATAATCGGAAATTCTGTGACGAACATGTTCTTAAATACTTCTGATTCTGGATATATTTAGATTCTTCCTTCGAAGTTAGGTATGTCTCGTATCATTGGATGCTATAATTTCTTAACTTCGCATTCATCTGTGGCGATAATAAAAATTTATTTCTAGAATAACCGGACATTCCGCGAAGAACATGTTGTTCAATGTTTCGGATTCATGTTTTATTTTGATTATTACCTTCATGTTAGGTATGCCTCGTATCATTGGAGACTATAATTCCTTAACTTCTTATTCATTTCTGTCTACGACATAAATTTATAGTTATAATAATCAGGAATTCTGTGCGGACCATGTTGCTAAATAGACCTGATTCTAGATTTATTTATATTCTTGCTTTGAGGTTATGTATGTCGGACCATTGGATGCAATAATTTCTTATTTCGGTATTTATTTCTGAAGATGACAAAAATATATAAATAGAACAATCAGGAATTCTGTGAGGACCATGTTGCTAAATATTCCTGACATGTGATTTATTTAGATTCATACTTCGAGGTTAGGTATGTCTGGAGTCATTGGATACAATAATTCCATAACTACGTATTAGATTATGACGATGATAAAATTTATGACTAGAATAATCGGAAAATCTGTGAAGAACATGTTGCTAAATATTTCTGATTCTTCGTTTATTTGGATTGTTACTTTCAGGTTAGGTATGCCTCGAGTCATTGGATACTATAATTCCTTAACTTCCTATTAATTTCTGTCTATGACAAAAATTTATAACTAGAAGAACCAGAAATTATGTGAAAACCTGCGTTCAAATATTTCTGATTCTAGATTTACTTAGATTCGCACTTTGATGTTCGGTATGTTTCGTTTCATTGCATACTATAATTCCATAACTTCATATTAATTTCTGTCTGTGAAACACATTTATATCTAGAATAATCAGAAATTAAGTGTGGAACATGTTGTTAAATATTCCTGCTTCTAGATTTATTTTGATTCTTACTTTGACGGTAGGTGTGTCTCGTATCATTGGATACTATAATTCCTTAACTTCCAACTAATTTCTGTCTGTGACAAAAAGTTATTACTAGTTTAGTCAGAAATTCTGTGAAGAACATGTTGTTAAATATTTCTGATTCTAGGTTTATTTAGATTCATACTTTGTGGTTAAGTATGCCTTGTATCATTGGATGCTATAATTCCTAAGCTTGGTATTAATTTCTGACGATGATAAATATTTATATATAGAATAATCGGCAATTCTGTATAGAACTAATTGCTAAATATTTCTCATTCTAGTTTCATTTAGATTCATCCTTTGAGGTTATGTATGTCTCGTATCATTGGATACTATAATTCCTTAACTTCGTATTAATTTCTGTCTATGACAAAAATTTTTATCTAGAATAATTGGAAATTCTGTTAAGAACATGTTGTTAAATATTTCTTATGCTGGATTTAATTATATTCTTGCTTTGCGGTTAGGTATATCACGTATCATTGGTTGCTATAATTGCTTAGCTTCGTATTAATTTGTGACCATGACAAATATTTATATCTAGAATAGTCGGAAATCCTGTGATGGACATGTTGTAAAATATTTCTCATTCTAGATTTATTTCGATTCATTCTTTGAGGTTAGGTATGCCTCGTATCATTGGATAGTATAATTCCTTTACTTCATATTAATTTCTGCCTATGACAAAAGATTAAAGCTAGAATAATCAGGAATTCCTTGAGGACCATGTTGCTAAATATTCCTGATTTTAGATTTATTTATATTCATACTTCGAGGTTAGGTACGTCTCGTAATATTGGATACTGTAATTCCTTAACTTCGTATTAATTTCTGTCTATGACCAAAAATTTTTACTAGAATAACCAGAAATTATGTAGGGAACATGCTGTTGAATATTCCTGATTCTAGATTTATTCAGATTCATACTTTGAGGTTAGGTATGTCTCGTATCATTGAATATTATAATTCCTTTCTTCCGTATTAATTTCTGTCAATGACAAAAATTTATAACTAGAATAATGAGGAATTCTGTGAGGACCATGTTGCTAAATATTCCTGATTTTAGATTTATTTATATTCATACTTCGAGGTTAGGTACGTCTCGTAATATTGGATACTGTAATTCCATAACTTCGTATTAATTACAGACGATGGCAAAAATTTATATCTAGAATAACCAGATATTCTGTGTGGAACATGTTGTTGAATATTCCTGTTTTTAGATTTATTTAGATTCATACTTTGAGGTTAGGTGTGTCTCGTATCATTGAATATTATAATTTCTTTAATCCGTATTAATTTCTGTCGATGACAAAAATTTACAACCAGAATGATCAGAAATTCTGTGAAGAACATGTTGTTAAATATTCCTGATTCTACATTTATTTAGATTCATACTTTGGGGTTAGGTATGCCTCGTGTCATTGGGTGCTACTATTGCTTAATTCGTATTAATTTCTGACCATGATAAAAATTTATATCCAGAATAATCGGAAATTGTGTGTTGAACATTTTCTTAAATATTTCTGATTCTAGATTTATTTTGATTCTTCCTTTGAGGTTAAGTATGCGTCGTACCATTGGATGCTATTATTCCTTAACTTCGCATTAATTTCTGACCATGATAAAAATTTATATCTGGAATGGTCGGAAACTGTGCGAAGAACATGTTGTTAAATATTGCTGATTCTGTTTTATATAGATTGTTAATTTTAGGTTAGGTATTCCTCGTATCATTGGATACTATAATTCCATAGCTTCGTATTAATTTCTGTCTGTGACAAAAATTTACAACCAGAATGATCAGAAATTCTGTGAAGAACATATTGTTAAATATTCCTGATTCTAGATTTATTTAGATTCATACTTTGAGGATAGGTATGCGTCTTATCATTGGGTGCTATTATTGCTTAATTCGTAGTAATTTCTGACCATGATAAAGATTTATATCTAGAATAATCGGAAATTGTGTGATGAACATTATCTTAAATATTTCTGATTCTAGATTTATTTTGATTCTTCCTTTGAGGTTAAGTATGCCTGGTATCATTGGATGCTATTATTCCTTAATTCTTATTAATTTCTGTCTATGACAAAAATTTACAACCAGAATAATCAGAAATTCTGTGAAGAACATGTTGGTTAATATTCCTGAATCTAGATTTATTTAGACTCATACTTTGAGGTTAAGTATGCTCGTATCATTGGATGCTATTATTCCTTAACTTCGCAATAATTTCTGTATATGAAACAAATTTATATCTAGAATAATCAGAAATTCTGTGTGGACAATGTTGTTAAATATTCCTGATTCTAGGTTTATTAGGTTCATACTCTGGGGCTAATTATGTCTCGTATCATTGGATACTATAATTCCTTAACTTCGTACTAATTTTTGTGTGACAAAAAGATATAACTAGAATAATCAGGAATGCTGTGAGGACCATGTTGCTAATTACTTCTGATTCAAGTTTCATTTAGATTCTTGCTCTGAGGTTAGGTATGCCTCCTATCGTTGGTTGCTATTATTTCTTAACTTCATATTAATTTGTGACGATGATATAAATTTATATATATAGTAATCGGAAATTCTGTGGTGGACATGCTATTAAATATTTCTCACTATAGATTTATTTGGATTCTTACTTTGAGGTCATGTATATCACGTATCATTATATGCTATAATTCCTTAACTTCGTATTAATTTCTGTCTATGACAAAAATTTATAACTAGAATATGCAGAAATTCTGTGAAGAACATGTTGTTAAATATTCCTGATTGTTGATTTATTTAGATTCGATAATTGAAGTTAGTTATGTCTCGTATCATTGGATGCTATAATTCCTTAGCTTCGAATTAATTTCTGTCTATGACAGTAATTTATTACCAGAATAACCAGAAATTCTTTGAAGGACATGTTGAAAATACCTGATTCTTGATTCATTTAGATTCATACCTCGAGGGTAGGTATGCCTCGTATCATTGGATGCTATTGTTCCTTAACTTCGTATTAATTTCGGACGATGATAAAAATTTATGACTAAAATAATCGGAAATTCTGTGAAGAACATGTTGTTAAATATTGCAGATTCTTGACTTATTTTGACTCATACTTCGAGGTTCGGTATGTATCGTGCAATTGTATGCCATAATTCTATGACTTCGTATTAATTTCTGCCTATGACAAAAATATATAACTAGAATAATCAGAAATTCTGTGAAGAATATGTTGTTAAGTATTCCTGATTCTTTACTTATTTTGATTCATACTTCGAGGTTATGCATGGCTCGTGTCATTGTATGCTATAATTCCATAACTTCGTATTAACTTCTGTCTATGACAAAAATATATAACTAGAACAACCAGAAATTCTGTGAAGAACATGATATTAAATACATCGGATTCTAGATTTATTTCGATTCCTGCTTTGACGATAAATATGTCTTGTACCATTCTATGCTACAATTCCGTAACTTCGTATTAATTTCTGACGATGATACAAATTTGATTCTAGTATAATCGAAAATTCTGTGAAGAACATGTTGTTAAATACTCCTGATTCTAGATTTATTTAGATTCATACTTTGAGGTTAGGTATCTCTCGCATCATTGGATGCTATAATTCCTTAACTTCGTTTTAATTTCTGACGATGATAAAAATTTATGACTAAAATAATCGGGAATTCTGTGAAGAACATGTTGTTAAATATTGCAGATTCTTGACTTATTTAGATTCATACTTCGAGGTTCGGTATGTCTCGTGCCATTGTATGCCATAATTCCATAACTTCGTATTAATTTCTGTCTATGACAAAAACATATAACTAGAATAATCAGAAATTCTGTGAACAACAAGCTGTTAAATATTCCTCATTCTAGATTTATTTAGATTCATACATTGAGGTTAAGTATGCCTCGTATCATTGGATGCTGTAATTCCTTAGCTTCGAATTAATTTCTCTCTATGACAAAAATTTATTACCGGAATAACCAGAAACTCTGTGAAAAACATGTTAAAAATTCCTGATTCTAGATTTATTTAGATTCATACTTTGCGGTTAGGTAAGTCTCGCATCATTGGATGCTATAATTCCTTAACTTCGTATTCATTTCTGACGATGATAAGAATTTATATCCAGAATAATTGGAAATTCTGTGATGACCATGTTGTTAAATATTCCTGTTTCTTGACTTATTAAGATTCTTACTTTGAGGTTACGTATGTCTCGTATCATTGGATACTATACTTTCTTAATTTCGTATTAGTTTCTATCTATGACAAAAATTTATAACCAGAATAATCAGAAATTCTGTGAGGAGCATGTTGTTAAAAATTCCTGATTCTAGATATATTTAGATTCATACTTTTAGGTTAGGTATGTATCGTATCATTGCATACATAATTCCTTAGCTTCGAATTAATTTCTCTCTATGCCAAAAATTTATTACCAGAATAACCAGAAATTCTGTGAAGAACATGTTAAAAATTATTGATTCTAGATTCATTTAGATTCATACTTTGAGGTTAGGTATGTCTCGTGTCATTGGATTCTATAATTCCTCAGCATCGTATTAATTTCAGTCTATTAAAAAAATTTATAACAAGAATAATCGGAAATTCTGTGAAGTACATGTTAAAAATTCTTGATTCCAGATTTATTTAGATTCATACTTTGAGGTTAGGTATGTCTCGTGTCATTGGATGCTATTATTCCTTAACTTCGTATTAATTTCTGAACAGGATAAAAATTTATAACCAGAATAATCAGAAATTCTGTGAGGAGCATGTTGTTAAATATTCCTGATTCTTGACTTATTAAGATTCTTACTTTGAGGTTACATATGTCTCGTATCATTGGATACTATAATTTCTTAATTTCGTATTAATTTCTGTCTATGACAAAAATTTGTAACCAGAATAATCAAAAATTCTGTGAGGAGCATGTTGTTAAAAATTGCTGATTCTAGATATATTTAGATTCATACTTTGAGGTTAGGTATGTATCGTATCATTGCATACATAATTCCTTAACTTCGAATTAATTTCTCTTTATGACAAAAATTTATTACCAGAATAACCGGAAATTCTGTGAAGAACATGTAAAAAATTCTTGATTCTAGATTTATTTAGATTCACACCTCGAGGGTAGGTATGTCTCGTGTCATTGGATTCTATAATTATTCAGCATCGTATTAATTTCAGTCTATGAGAAAAAATTATAACAATAATAATCGGAATTCTGTGAAGAACGTGTTGTTAAATAGTCCTGATTCTTGATTTATATTGATTCATACTTCGAGGTTATGTATGTCTCGTGTCATTGTATGCTATAAATCCTTAACATCGTATTAATTTCTGTCTATTACAAAAATATATAACTAGAATAATCAGAAATTCTGTGAAGAATATGTTGTTAAATATTCCTGATTCTTGATCAATTTTGATTCATACTTCGAGGTTAAGTATGCCTCGTATCATTGGATGCTATTATTCCTTAACTTCGTATAAATTTCTGAAGGTGATAACAATTTATATCAAGAATTATCTGAAATTCTGTGATGAACATGATATTAAATACTTCTGCCTCTAGATTTCTTTAGATTCTTAATTTGAGGTTAGGTATGTCTCGTGTCATTGTATACTATAATCCCTTAACTTCCAATTAATTTGTGTCTATGACAAAAATTTATTACCAGAATAACCAGAAATTCTGTGAAGAACATGATATTAAATACTTCTGATTCTAGATATATTTAGATTCCTGCTTTGAGGTTAAATATGTCTCGGTCCAGTGGATGCTATAATTCCGTAACTTCGTATTAATTTCTGACGATGATACAAATTTATTTCTAGTATAATCGAAAATTCTGTGAAGAACATGTTGTTAAATATTCCTGATTCTAGATTTATTTAGATTCTTACTTTGAGGTTAGGTATGTCTCGTATCATTGCGTACATAATTCCTCTACATCGAATTAATTTCTGTCTATGACAGAAATTTATTACCAGAGTTACCAGAAATTCTGTGAAGAACATGTTAAAATTCCTGATTCTAGATTCATTTAGATTCATATATTGAGGTTAGGTATGCCTCGTATCATTGGATGGTATTATTCCTTAACTTCGTATTAATTTCTGATGATGATAAAAATTTATAACCAGAATTTTCGGATATTCTGTGATGAACATGTTATTAAATACTTCTGATTCTAGATTTATTTAGATTCCTGCTTTGAGGTTAAGTATGTCTCGTATCATTGGATACTATAATTCCGTAACTTCGTATTAATTTCTGACCATGACAGAAATTTATTACAAGAATAACCAGAAATTCTGTGAAGCACATGTTGAAAATACCTGATCCTTGATTCATTTAGATTCATATATTGAGGTTAGGCATGTCTCGTATCATTGGATGCAATAATTCCTTAACTACGTATTAATTTCAGACGATGATAAAAATTTATAACTAAAATAATCGGAAATTCTGCGAAGAACAAGTTGATAAATATTCCTGATTCTTGACTTATTAAGATTCCTACTTTGAAGTTACGTATGTCTCGTATCATTGGATACTACAATTTCTTAATTTCGTATTAATTTCTATCTATGACAAAAATTTATAACCAGAATGATCAGAAATTCTGTGAGGAGCATGTTGTTAAAAATTCGTGATTCTAGATTTATTTAGATTCATACTTTGAGGTTAGGTAAGTTTCGCATCGTTGGATGCTATAATTCCTTAACTACGTATTAATTTCTATCTATGACAAAATTTTATAACCAGAATAATCAGAAATTCTGTGAGGAGCATGTTGTTAAAAATTCGTGATTCTAGATTTATTTAGATTCATACTTTGAGGTTAGGTAAGTTTCGCATCGTTGGATGCTATAATTCCTTAACTACGTATTAATTTCTATCTATGACAAAATTTTATAACCAGAATAATCAGAAATTCTGTGATGAACATTTAGCTATATATTTCTGAATCTAGTTTTATTTAGTTTCTTACATTGTGGTTATGTATCCCTCGCGTCATTGGATGCTATTATTCCTTAACTTCGTATTAATTTCTGTCCATGACAAAAATTTATAGATAGAATATCGGAAATTCGGGAAGAACATGTTGTTAAATATTTCAGATCCTAGATTTATTTAGATTCTTACATTGTGGTTTGGTATGCCTCGTATCATTGGGTAATTCAATTCTTAACTTCGTATTAATTTCTGCCTCTGACAAAAATTTGTAACTAGAATAATCGCAAATTCTGTAAAGAACATGCTGTTAAATATTTCTGATTCTAGTTTCATTTTGATTCTAACTTTGAAGTTAGATGCGTCCCGTATCATAGAATGCTATAATTCCTTATCTTCGCATTAATTTCTGACGATGATATAAATTTATACCTTGAATGATCGGATATTCTGCGAAGAACATGCTGCTAAATATTTCTGATTCTATTTTTATTTAGGTTCTCACTTGAGGTTAAGTATGCCTCGTATCATTGGATGCTTTTATTCCTTAACTTCGCATTAATTTCCGACCATGATAAAAATTTATTTCTAGAATGTCGGAAACTCTGCGAAGATCATGTTGTTAAATATTTCCGTATCGAATTTTATTTAGAGTCTTACTTTGAGGTTAGGTATGCCTCGTGCCATTGGATGCTATAATATATTATCTTCGTTTTAATTTCTGACGATGACAAAAATTTATATCTAGAGTAAGAGGAAATTTGTGATGAACATGTTGCTAAAATTTCCGATTCTAATTTTATTTATATTTATTCTTTGAGGTTGTGTATGTCTCGAGTCATTGGATGCTATAATTTCTTATCTTCGTATTAATTTGTGACGACAATAATGATTTATTACTAGGATAAATGGAAATTCTCTGAAGAACATGTTGTTAAATATTTCCGATTCTAATTTTATTTAGATTCTTACTTTCAGGTTAGGTATGTCTCGTGTCATTGGATGCAGTAATTCCTTTGCTTCGTATTAATTTGTGACGATAATAAAGATTTATATCTAGAATAATCGGGAATTCTGCGAAAAACAGGTTGTTAAATATTTCTGATCCTAGTTTTTTGTAGATTCTTACTTTGAGGTTAGGTATGCCTCGTGCCATTGGATGCTATTATTCCTTAACTTCGCATTAATTTCTGACCATGATAAAAATTTATATCTGGAATGATCGGAAACTGTGCGAAGAACATGTTGTTAAATATTTCTGATTCTGTTTTATTTAGATTCTTACTTTGAGGTTAGGTATGTCTCGTGTCATTGGATGCTATAATTTCTTATCTTCGTATTAATTTCATCTATAGCAAAAATTTATAACCAGAATGATCAGAAATTCTGTGAAGGACATGTTGTTAAATATTTCTGATTCTAGTTTTATTTAGATTAATACTTTGAGGTTAGGTATGTCTAGTATCATTGAATGCTATAATATATTATCTTCGTTTTAATTCTGACGATGACAAAAATTTATATCTACAGTAAGAGGAAATTCTGTGAAGAACATGTTTCTAAAATTTCGGATTCTTATTTTATTTATATTCATTCTTTGAAGTTATGTATGTCTCGTGTCATTGGATGCTATAATTTCTTAACTTCGTATTAATTTGTGACGATAATAAAGATTTATTACTAAAATAAACGGCAATTCTTTGAAGAACGTGTTGCTAAATATTTCCGATTCTAATTTTGTTAGATTCTTACTTTCAGGATAGTATGTCTCGTATCATTGGATGCTATAATTCCTTAACTTCGCATTAATTTCTGACAATGTAAAAATTTATATCTAGAATAATCGGTAATTCAGTGAAAAACATGCTTCTAAATATTTCTGATTCTAGTTTTATTTAGATTCTCACTTTGAGGTTAAGTATGCCTCGTATCATTGGATGCTTTTATTCCTTAACTTCGCATTAATTTCCGACCATGATAAAAATTTATTTCTAGAATGATCGGAAACTCTGCGAAGATCATGTTGTTAAATATTTCCGTATCGAATTTTATTTAGAGTCTTACTTTGAGGTTAGGTATGCCTCGTGCCATTGGATGCTATAATATATTATCTTCGTTTTAATTTCTGACGATGACAAAAATTTATATCTAGAGTAAGAGGAAATTTTGTGATGAACATGTTGCTAAAATTTCCGATTCTAATTTTATTTATATTTATTCTTTGAGGTTGTGTATGTCTCGAGTCATTGGATGCTATAATTTCTTATCTTCGTATTAATTTGTGACGACAATAATGATTTATTACTAGGATAAATGGAAATTCTCTGAAGAACATGTTGTTAAATATTTCCGATTCTAATTTTATTTAGATTCTTACTTTCAGGTTAGGTATGTCTCGTGTCATTGGATGCTGTAATTCCTTTGCTTCGTATTAATTTGTGACGATAATAAAGATTTATATCTAGAATAATCGGGAATTCTGCGAAAAACAGGTTGTTAAATATTTCTGATCCTAGTTTTTTGTAGATTCTTACTTTGAGGTTAGGTATGCCTCGTGCCATTGGATGCTATTATTCCTTAACTTCGCATTAATTTCTGACCATGATAAAAATTTATATCTGGAATGATCGGAAACTGTGCGAAGAACATGTTGTTAAATATTTCTGATTCTGTTTTATTTAGATTCTTACTTTGAGTTAGGTATGTCTCGAGTCATTGGATGCTATAATTTCTTATCTTCGTATTAATTTCATCTATAGCAAAAATTTATAACCAGAATGATCAGAAATTCTGTGAAGGACATGTTGTTAAATATTTCTGATTCTAGTTTTATTTAGATTAATACTTTGAGGTTAGGTATGTCTAGTATCATTGAATGCTATAATATATTATCTTCGTTTTAATTTCTGACGATGACAAAAATTTATATCTCAGTAAGAGGAAATTCTGTGAAGAACATGTTTCTAAATTTCGGATTCTTATTTTATTTATATTCATTCTTTGAAGTTATGTATGTCTCGTGTCATTGGATGCTATAATTTCTTAACTTCGTATTAATTTGTGACGATAATAAAGATTTATTACTAAAATAAACGGAAATTGTTTGAAGAACGTGTTGCTAAATATTTCCGATTCTAATTTTGTTTTGATTCTTACTTTCAGGATAGGTATGTCTCTTATCATTGGATGCTATAATTCCTTAACTTCGCATTAATTTCTGACAATGTAAAAATTTATATCTAGAATAATCGGTAATTCAGTGAAAAACATGCTTCTAAATCATTTCTGATTCTAGTTTTATTTAGATTCTCACTTTGAGGTTAAGTATGCCTCGTATCATTGGGTGCTTTTATTCCTTAACTTCGCATTAATTTGTGACGATTATAAAAATTTATATATATAGAATAATCGGAAATTCTGTGATGGACATGTTGTTAAACATTTCTCATTCTAGATTTATTTAGATTCTTTCTTTGTTGTTTGGTATGTCTCGTGACGTTGGATGCTATTATTTCTTATCTTCGTATTAATTTGTCTCGATAATAAAGATTTACTACTAGAATATATCGAAATTTTCTAAGAACATGTTGTTAAATTTTTCTGACCCTAATTTTATTTAGATTCTTACTTTCAGGTTAGGTATGTCTCGAATCATTAGATGCTGTAATTCCTTTACCTCGTATTAATTTGTGACGATAATAAATATTTAATACTAGAATAAATGGAAGTTCTCTGAAGAACATGTTGTTAAATATTTCCGATTCCAATTTTATTTAGATTCATACTTTAACGTTAGGTATGTCTCGTATCATTGGATGCTGTAATTTCATACCTTCGTATTAATTCTGTCTATGACAAAAATTGATATCTAGAATAATCGGAAATTCTGTGAAGAACATGTCGTTAAATATCCCTGATTCTAGTTTTATTTACATTCTTACGTTTAGGTTTGGTATTCCTCGTATCATTGGATGCAATTATTCCTTAACTACGTATTAATTTCTGACGATGATAAAAATTTATATCTAGAATAATCGGAAATTCTGTGAAGAACATGTTGTTAAATATTTCTGATTCGACTTTTATTTTGATTCTGACGTTGAGGGTTAGGTATTCCTCGTATCGTTGAATGCTATTAGTACTTATCCTCGTATTAATTTCTGTCTATGACAAAAATTTATATCTAGAATAATCGGAAATTCTGTGAAGAACATGTTGTTAAATATTTCTGATTCTAGTTTTATTTAGATTAATACTTTGAGGTTAGGTATTTCTCGTATCGTTGAATGCTATTAGTACTTAAACTCGTATTAATTTCTGTCTATGACAAAAATTAATATCTAGAATAATCGGAAATTCTGTGAAGAACATGTTGTTAAATATTGCTGATTCTAGTTTTATTTAGATTCTTACTTTTTGGTTTGGTATTCCTCGTATCGTTGGATGCTATTAGTCCTTAACTTCGGATTAATTTCTGTCTATGACAAAAACTTATATCTAGAATAATCGAAATTCTCTGGAGAACATGTTGTTAAAGATTCCTGATTCTAGATTTACTTAGATTCATACTTTGAGGTTAGGTAAGTCTCGTACCATTGGGTGCTATAATTCCTTAACTTCGTATAAATTTCTGACGATGATAAAAATTTATAACTAGAATAATCGGAAAGCCTATTATGAACATGTTGCTAAATAGTTCTGATTCTAGTTTTTATTTAGATTCATAATTTGAGGTTAGGTATGACTCGTATCATTGTACACTATAATTCCATAACTGAGAATTAATTTCCGACGATAATAAAAATTTATATCTAGAATAATCGGAAATTCTGTGAGGACCATGTTGCTAAATATTCCTGATTCTAGAATTATTTAGATTCATACTTTGAGGTTAGGTCTGTCTCGTATAATTGGATACTATAATTCCTTAAATTCGTATTAATTTGTGACTATGTTAAATATTTATAGCTAGAATAATCAGATATTCTGTGTAGAACATGTTGTAAAATATTCCTGTTTCTACATTTATTTAGATTCATACTTTGAGGTTAACTATGTCTTGTATCATTGGGATACTATAATTCCTTAACTTCGTATTAATTTCTGTCTATGAAACGAATTTATATTTAGAATAATCAGATATTCTGTGTGGAACATGTTGTTAAATATTCCTGATTCTAGATTTATTTAGATTCATACTTCGAGGTTAGGTATGCCTCGTATCATTGGATGCTATTATTCCATAACGTCACATTTATCATTGACGATGATAAAAATTTATATATAGAATAATCGTAGATTGTGTGATGAACATGTTTTTATATATTTCTGATTCAAGACTTATTTAGATTCTTACGTTGCTGTTCGGTATGCCTCGTATCATTGGATACTATAATTCCTTAACTTCGTATTAATTACTGCCAATGAAACAAATTTATATCTAGAATAATCGGAAATTCTGTGAAGAACATGTTGTTAAATATTTCTGATTCTAGTTTCATTTTGATTCTAACTTTGAAGTTAGATGCGTCCCGTATCATAGAATGCTATAATTCCTTATCTTCGCATTAATTTCTGAGGATGATATAAATTTATACCTTGAATAATCGGATATTCTGCGAAGAACATGCTGCTAAATATTTCTGATTCTATTTTTATTTAGGTTCATACCTTGAGGTTAGGTATGTCTCGAATCATTGGATACTCTAATTACATGACTTCGTTTTAATTTCTGTGGATGATAGAAATTTATATCTAGAATAATCGGAAATTCGGTGAAGAACATTGTGTTAAATATTTCTGATTCAAGTTTCATTTAGATTGTATCTTTGAGGTTAGGTGTGTCCCGCATCATAGGATGCTATAATTCTTAACATCGCATTAATTTCTGTCTATGACACAAATATAAACTAGAATAATCAGAAATTCTGTGAAGAACATGTTGTTAAATATTGCTTATCCTTGATTTATTTATATTTTTGCTTTGAGGTTAGGAATGCCTCGTATCATTGGATACGATAATTCCTTAGCTTCGTATTAATTTCTGTCTATGACAAAAATTTATATATAGAGTAATCGGAAGATCTGTGAAGAACATGTTGTTAAATATTTCTGATTCTAGTTTTATTTAGATTCTTACTTTGAGGTTAGGTACGTCTCGTATCATTGGATACTATAATTACATAATTTCGTATTAATTTCTGTGTATGACAAAAATTTACATATAGAATAATCGGATATTCTGACAAAAACATGTTGTTCAATATTTCTGATTCTAGTTTTATTTAGATCCTTACTTTGAGGTTAGGTACGTCTCGCAACATTGTATACTATAATTCCTTACCATCGTATTAATTTCTGTCTATGACGAAAATTTATACATAGAATAATCGGAAATTCTGTGAAGAACATGTTGATAGATATTTCTGATTCTAGATTTGGTTACATTCTTGCTTTGAAGTGAGGTATGTCTCGTATCGTTGGACTCTATAATTCCTTAACTTCGTATTACTTTCTGACAATGACAAAAATTTATAACTAGAATAATCGAAAATTCTGTGAAGAGCGTGTTCCTAAATATTTCTGATTCTATTTTTATTTACATTCTTACTTTGAGGTTAGGTATGCCTCGTATCATTGGATGCAATTATTCCTTAACTTCGCATTAATTTCTGACAATGTAAAAATTTATATCTAGAATAATCGGTAATTCAGTGAAAAACATGCTTCTAAATATTTCTGATTCTACTTTTATTTAGATTCTCACTTTGAGGTTAAGTATGCCTCGTATCATTGGATGCTTTTATTCCTTAACTTCGCATTAATTTCCGACCATGATAAAAATTTATTTCTAGAATAATCGGAAATTCTGTGAGGAACATGTTGTTAAATATTTCAGATTCTAGATTTATTTAGATTCTTACATTGTGGTTTGGTATGCCTCGTATCATTGGGTAATTCAATTCCTTAACTTCGTATTAATTTCTGCTCTGACAAAAATTTGTAACTAGAATAATCGCAAATTCTGTAAAGAACATGCTGTTAAATATTTCTGATTCTAGTTTCATTTTGATTCTAACTTTGAAGTTAGATGCGTCCCGTATCATAGAATGCTATAATTCCTTATCTTCGCATTAATTTCTGACGATGATATAAATTTATACCTTGAATAATCGGATATTCTGCGAAGAACATGCTGCTAAATATTTCTGATTCTATTTTTATTTAGGTTCTCACTTTGAGGTTAAGTATGCCTCGTATCATCGGATGCTTTTATTCCTTAACTTCGCATTAATTTCCGACCATGATAAAATTTATTTCTAGAATGATCGGAAACTCTGCGAAGATCATGTTGTTAAATATTTCCGTATCGAATTTTATTTAGAGTCTTACTTTGAGGTTAGGTATGCCTCTGTGCCATTGGATGCTATAATATATTATCTTCGTTTTAATTTCTGACGATGACAAAAATTTATATCTAGAGTAAGAGGAAATTTTGTGATGAACATGTTGCTAAAATTTCCGATTCTAATTTTATTTATATTATTCTTTGAGGTTGTGTATGTCTCGAGTCATTGGATGCTATAATTTCTTATCTTCGTATTAATTTGTGACGACAATAATGATTTATTACTAGGATAAATGGAAATTCTCTGAAGAACATGTTGTTAAATATTTCCGATTCTAATTTTATTTAGATTCTTACTTTCAGGTTAGGTATGTCTCGTGTCATTGGATGCTGTAATTCCTTTGCTTCGTATTAATTTGTGACGATAATAAAGATTTATATCTAGAATAATCGGGAATTCTGCGAAAAACAGGTTGTTAAATATTTCTGATCCTAGTTTTTTGTAGATTCTTACTTTGAGGTTAGGTATGCCTCGTGCCATTGGATGCTATTATTCCTTAACTTCGCATTAATTTATGACCATGATAAAAATTTATATCTGGAATGATCGGAAACTGTGCGAAGAACATGTTGTTAAATATTTCTGATTCTGTTTTATTTAGATTCTTACTTTGAGGTTAGGTATGTCTCGTGTCATTGGATGCTATAATTTCTTATCTTCGTATTAATTTCATCTATAGCAAAAATTTATAACCAGAATGATCAGAAATTCTGTGAAGGACATGTTGTTAAATACTTCTGATTCTAGTTTTATTTAGATTAATACTTTGAGGTTATGTATGTCTAGTATCATTGAATGCTATAATATATTATCTTCGTTTTAATTTCTGACGATGACAAAAATTTATATCTACAGTAACAGGAAATTCTGTGAAGAACATGTTTCTAAAATTTCGGATTCTTATTTTATTTATATATCATTCTTTGAAGTTATGTATGTCTCGTGTCATTGGATGCTATAATTCTTAACTTCGTATTAATTTCTGACGATAATAAAGATTTATACTAGAATAAACGGAAATTCTTTGAAGAACGTGTTGCTACTATATTCCGATTCTAATTTTGTTTAGATTCTTACTTTCAGGATAGGTATGTCTCGTATCATTGGATGCTATAATTCCTTTACTTCGTATTAATTGTGACGATGATAAAAATTTATATCTAGAATAACCAGAAATTACGTAGGGAACATGCTGTTAAATATTCCTGATTCTAGATTTATTTCGATACATACTTTGAGGATAGGTATGTCTCGTATCATTGGATACTATAATTCCTTAACTTCGTATTAATTTGTGACGATTATAAAAATTATATATATAGAATAATCGGAAATTCTGTGATGGACATGTTGTTAAACATTTCTCATTCTAGATTTATTTAGATTCTTTCTTTGTTGTTGGTATGTCTCGTGACGTTGGATGCTATTATTTCTTATCTTCGTATTAATTTGTCTCGATAATAAAGATTTACTACTAGAATATATCGAAATTTTCTTAAGAACATGTTGTTAAATTTTTCTGACCCTAATTTTATTTAGATTCTTACTTTCAGGTTAGGTATGTCTCGAATCATTAGATGCTGTAATTCCTTTACTTCGTATTAATTTGTGACGATAATAAATATTTATTACTAGAATAAATGGAAGTTCTCTGAAGAACATGTTGTTAAATATTTCCGATTCCAATTTTATTTAGATTCATACTTTAACGTTAGGTATGTCTCGTATCATTGGATGCTGTAATTTCATACCTTCGTATTAATTTCTGTCTATGACAAAAATTTATATCTAGAATAATCGGAAATTCTGTGAAGAACATGTCGTTAAATATCCCTGATTCTAGTTTTATTTACATTCTTACGTTTAGGTTTGCTATTCCTCGTATCATTGGATGCAATTATTCCTTAACTACGTATTAATTTCTGACGATGATAAAAATTTATATCAAGAATAATCGGAAATTCTGTGAAGAACATGTTGTTAAATATTTCTGATTCTACTTTATTTTGATTCTGACGTTGTGGTTAGGTATTCCTCGTATCGTTGAATGGTATTAGTACTTATCCTTGTATTAATTTCTGTCTATGACAAAATTTATATCTAGAATAATCGGAAATTCTGTGAAGAACATGTTGTTAAATATTGCTGATTCTAGTTTTATTTAGATTCTTACTTTTTGGTTTGGTATTCCTCGTATCGTTGGATGCTATTAGTCCTTAACTTCGGATTAATTTCTGTCTATGACAAAAACTTATATCTAGAATAATCGGAAATTCTCTGGAGAACATGCTGTTAAAGATTCCTGATTCTAGATTTACTTAGATTCATACTTTGAGGTTAGGTAAGTCTCGTACCATTGGGTGCAATAATTCCTTAACATCGTATAAATTTCTGACGATGATAAAAATTTATAACTAGAATAATCGGAAAGCCTATTATGAACATGTGCTAAATAGTTCTGATTCTAGTTTTATTTAGATTCATAATTTGAGGTTAGGTATGACTCGTATCATTGTACACTATAATTCCATAACTGAGAATTAATTTCCGACGATAATAAAAATTTATATCTAGAATAATCGGAAATTCTGTGAGGACCATGTTGCTAAATATTCCTGATTCTAGAATTATTTAGATTCATACTTTGAGGTTAGGTCTGTCTCGTATAATTGGATACTATAATTCCTTAAATTCGTATTAATTTGTGACTATGTTAAATATTTATAGCTAGAATAATCATGATATTCTGTGTAGAACATGTTGTAAAATTTCCTGTTTCTACATTTATTTAGATTCATACGTTGACGTTAACTATGTCTTGTATCATTGGATACTATAATTCCTTAACTTCGTATTAATTTCTGTCTATGAATTGAATTTATATTTAGAATAATCAGATATTCTGCGTGTGGAACATGTTGTTAAATATTCCTGATTCTAGATTATTTAGATTCATACTTCGAGGTTAGGTATGCCTCGTATCATTGGATGCTATTATTCCATAACGTCACATTTATCATTGACGATGATAAAAATTTATATATAGAATAATCGTAGATTGTGTGATGAGCATGTTTTTATATATTTCTGATTCAAGACTTATTTAGATTCTTACGTTGCTGTTCGGTATGCCTCGTATCATTGGATACTATAATTCCTTAATCTTCGTATTAATTACTGCCAATGAAACAAATTTATATCTAGAATAATCGGAAATTCTGTGAAGAACATGTTGTTAAATATTTCTGATTCTAGTTTCATTTTGATTCTAACTTTGAAGTTAGATGCGTCCCATATCATAGAATGCTATAAATTCCTTATCTTCGCATTAATCTTCTGACGATGATATAAATTTATACCTTGAATAATCGGATATTCTGCGAAGAACATGCTGCTAAATATTTCTGATTCTATTTTATTTAGGTACATCACCTTGAGGTTAGGTATGTCTCGAATCATTGGATACTCTAATTACATGACTTCGTTTTAATTTCCTGTGGATGATAGAAATTTATATCTAGATAATCGGAAATTCGGTGAAGAACATTGTGTTAAATATTTCTGATTCAAGTTTCATTTAGATTGTAACTTTGAGGTTAGGTGTGTCCCGCATCATAGGATGCTATAATTCCTTAACATCGCATTAATTTCTGTCTATGACACAAATATAAAACTAGAATAATCAGAAATTCTGCTGAAGAACATGTTGTTATATATTGCTTATCCTTGATTTATTTATATTTTTGCTTTGAGGTTAGGAATGCCTCGTATCATTGGATACGATAATTCCTTAGCTTCGTATTAATTTCTGTCTATGACAAAAATTTATATATAGAGTAATCGGAAGATCTGTGAAGAACATGTTTTTAAATGTTTCTGATTCCAGTTTTATTTGGATTCATACTTTGAGGTTACGTATGACTCGATCCTTCGATGGTATAATTCCTTAACTTCGTATTAATTTCTGCCAATGATAAATATTTATTACTAGAATGATCGGAAATTCTGTGAAGAGACATGTTGTTAAATATTTCTGATTCTAGTTTTATTGAGATTCATACTTTGAGGTTTAGGTATATCTCGTATCATTGGATGCTATTATTCCTTAGTTTCGTCTTAATTTCTGACGATGATAAAAATTTAGATCCAGAATAATCGGATATTCTGTGAAGAACATGTTGTTAAATATTCCTGATCCCAGTTTTATTTAGATTCTAACGTGGATCATAGGTATGTCTCATATCATTGGATACTACAATTACTTAACTTCGTATTAATTGCTGTCAGTGACAAAAATTTATAACTTGAATAGTCAGAAATTCTGTGAAGAACATGATGTTAAATATTTCTGATTCTAGATTTATTTAGATTCTTCCTTTGAGGTTAGGTATGTTACGTATCATTGGACGCTATAATTCCTTAATTTTGAATTAATATCCGACTATGATAAAAATTTATATCTAGAACAATCGGATATTCTGTGAAGAATATGTTGTTAAATTTTTCTGATTCCAGATTTATTTAGAATCTTGCTTTGAGGTTAGGTATGTCTCGTATCATTGGTGGTTACAATTCCATAACTTCGTATTAATTTGTGACGATGGTAAATAATTATACATAGAATAATCGGAAATTCTGTAGTGGACGTGTTATTAAATATTTCTCATCTTAGATTTATTTTGGTTCTTACTTTGAGAATAGGTATGTCTCGTATTATTTGGTACTATAAATGCTTAACTTCGTATTAACTTCCCTCTATGACAGAAATTTATAACTAGAATAATCAGGAATTCTGTGAGGTCCAGGTTGCTATATACTCCTGATTCTAGATTTATTTACATTCATACTTTGAGGTTAGGTATGTCTCGTATCATTGGTTGCTATAATACCTTAACTTCGTATAAATTCTGACGATGATAAATATTTATAACTAGAATAATCGGAAAGCCTATGATGAACATGTTGATAAATATTTCTGATTCTAGTTTTATTTAGATTCATACTTTGAGGTTAGGTATGACTCGTATCATTGTACACTATAATTCCATAACTGAGAATTAATTTCCGACGATAATAAAAAATTTATAACTAGAATAATCAGAAATTCTGTGCGGACCATGTTGTAAAATATTCCTGCTTCTAGATTTATTTAGATTCATACATTGAGGTTAACTATGTCTTGTATCATTGGATACTATAATTCCTTAACTTCGTATTAATTACTGTCAATGAACCAAATTTATAACTAGAATAATAATGAAATTCTATGTGCAACATGTTGTTAAATATTCGTGATTCTAGATTTATTTAGATTCATATTTTGAGGTTGCTATATCTCGTATCAGTGGATACTATTATTCCTTAACTTCGTATTAATTTCTGTCTATGAAACAAATTTATATTTAGAATAATCCGATATTCTGTGTGGAACATGTTGGTAAATATTCCTGATTCTAGATTTATTTAGATTCATTCTTTGAGGTTAGGTCATAGCCTCGTATCATTGGATACTTTTATTCCTTAACTTCGCATTAATTTCTGACCATTTATAAAAATCTATATCTGGAAAGATTGGAAATTGTGCGAACAACATGTTGTTAATTATTTCTGATTCCAGGTTTATTTAGATTCTTGCTTTGAGGTAAGGTATGTCTGGCATCATTGGATGCTATAAATTCCTTAACATCGTATTAATTACTGACGATTATAAATATTTATATATAGGATAATCGGAAAATCTGTGATGGACATGTTATTGAATATTTCTCATTCTAGGTTTATTCAGATTCCTACTTTGAGGTTAGCTATATCTCTTATCATTGGATACTGTAATTCCTTAAAATCGTATTAATTTCTGTCGATGTTAAAAATATATATATAGAATAATCGATAATTGTGTGATGAACATGTTGTTAAATATTTCTGATTCTGTTTTATTTAGATTCTTACTTTGAGGTTAGGTATGCCCTCGTATCATTGGATACTATAATTTCTGAACTTCGTATTAATTTCATATAAGGCAAAAATTTATAACCAGAATGATCAGAAATTCTGTGAAGGACATGTTGTTAAAAATTCCTGATTCTTGCTTTATTTAAATTCTTTCCTTGAGGTTAGGTATTTCTGGTATCATTGGATGCTATAATTCCTTAACATCGTATTAATTTGTGACGATGATAAAAATGTATATATCGAATAATCGGAAATTCAGTGATGGACATGCTGTTAAATATTTCTCATTGTAGATTTATTTAGAATCTTACTCTCAGGATAGGTATATCTCGTACAATTGGATGCTATCATTTCTTACCTTCGTATTAATTTCTGTCTGTGACAAAAATTTATATCTAGATAATCGGATATTCTATGAAGAACATGTTGTTAAATATTTCTGATTCTAGATTTCTTTAGATTCTTACTTTTTGGTTAGGTATGCCTCGTATCATTGCATACTATAATTCCATAGCTTCGTATTAATTTCTGTCTATGATAAAAATTTATATCTAGAATAATCGGATATTCTGTGAAGAACATGTTGTTAAATATTTCAGGTTTTAATTTGATTTAGATTCTTACTTTGAGGTTAGGTATGTCTCGTATCGATAGATGCTATAGTTCCTTAACATCGTACTAATTCCTGACGGTGACAGAAATTTATATATTGTATAAGAAGAAATTCTGTGAGGAACATGTTGCTAAAAATTTCCGATTCTAGTTTTATTTATATTCATTCTTTGAGGTTAGGATGTCTCGTATCATTGGATGCTATAATTCTTAACTTCGTATTAATTTCTGACGATGATAAAAATTTATATATAGAATAGTCGAAATTCTGTGAAGAACATGTTGTTAAATATTTCTGATTGTAGTTATATTTAGATTCTTACTTTGTGGTTTGGTATGCATGGTATCATTGAATGCAATTATTCCTTAACTTCGTATTAATTCCTGACAATGTAAAAATTTATATCTAGAATAATCGGAAATTCAGTGAAGAGCATGTTTCTAAATATTTCCGATTCTAGTTTTATTTAGATTCTTACTTTTAGGTTTGGTATTCTCGTATAATTGGATGCTATAATTTCTTACCTTCTTTTTAATTTGTGTCGATAATAAAAATTTATTACTAGAATAATCGGAAATTCCGTGAAGAACATGTTGCTAAATATTTGAGATTCTAATTTGGTTAGATTCTTACTTTGGGGTTAGCTATGTCTCGTATCGATGGATGCTATAATTCCTTAACTTCGTATTAATTTCCGACGATGATAAAAATTTATATGTAGGATAACCGTAATTTGTGTGATGAACATGTTTTCAAATATTTCTGATTCTAGATTTATTTAGATTCGTACTTTGATGTTCGTTATGTTTCGTTTCATTGGATACTATAATTCCATAACTTCGTATTAATTTCTGTCTGTGAAACACATTTATATCTAGAATAATCAGAAATTCGGTGTGGAACATGTTGTTTAATATTCCTGATTCTAGATTTATTTTATTCCTTACTTTGAGGTTAACTATGTCTCGTATCATTGGATGCTATTATTCATTAACTTCGAATTAAGTTGTGACGATGATAAAAATTTATAACTAAAATAATCGGTAATTCTGTAAAGAACATATTTTTACATACTTCTGATTCTGGATCTATTTAGATTCTTCCTTTGAGGTTAGGTAATGTCTCGTAACATTGGATGCTATAATTTCTTAACTTCGTATTAATTTCTATCTGTGACAAAAAGATATAGCTGGATTAGGCTGATATTATGTGAAGAACATGTTTTAAATATTCCTGATTCTAGATTTATTTAGATTCATACTTTGAGGTTAGCTATGCCTCGTATCATTGGATACTATAATTCCTTTACTTCATATTAATTTCTGCCTATGACAAAAGATTAAAACTAGAATAATCAGGATTCCTTGAGGACCATGTTGCTAAATATTCCTGATTTTAGATTTATTTATATTCATACTTCGATGTTAGTTATGTCTCGTAATATGGATACTATAATTCCTTAACTTCGTATTAATTTCTGTCTATGACCAAAAATTTTTACTAGAATAACCAGAAATTACGTAGGGAACATGCTGTTGAATATTCCTGATTCTAGATTTATTTAGATTCATACTTTGAGGTTAGGTATGTTCTAGTATCATTGAATATTATAATTCCTTTATTCCATATTAATTTCTGTCAATGACAAAAATTTATAACTAGAATAATCAGGAATTCTGTGAGGACAATATTGCTAAATATTCCTGATTCTAGATTTATTTACATTCTTACTTTGAGGTTAGTATGCCTCGTACCATTGGCTACTATAATTCTTCAACTTCGTATTAATTCCTGTCTATGACAAATATTTATGGCCAGAATAATCAGAAATTCTGTGATGAACGTGTTGCCAAAAATTCCTGATTTTCCATTTACTTAGATCATGCTTTGTGGTTAGGTATGTCTCGTATCAATTGGATGCTATTGTTCCTTAGCTTCGTAACAATTTGTGACGATGATGAATGTTTATATATAGAACAATCGGTAATTCTGTGATGGACATGTTATTAAATATTTCTCATTCTAGATTTATTCAGATTCATCCTTTGAGGTTAGGTATGTCTCGTATCATTGGATACTATAATTCCTTAACTTCGTATTAATTTCTGTCTATGACAAAAATTTTTATCTAGAATAATCGGAAATTGTGTGATGAACATGTTTTTAAATACTTCTGATTCCAGATTTATTTAGATTCTTTCTTTGAGGTTCTGTATGTCTCGTATCATTGGATGCTATCATTCCTTCACTTCGTATTAATTTCTGTCTATGAAACAAATTCATATCTAGAATAATCAGGAATTCTGTGCGGACCTCGTTATTAAATATTCCTGATTATATATTTAATTATATTCCTCCATTTAGGTGATGTGTATCTCGTATCATTGGAAACTTTAATTCCTTAATTCCGTATTGTTCTGTCTATGTCAAAAATTTATACCTAGATAGTCCGGAATTCTGAGCGGACCATGTTATTAAATATTTCTGATTCTAGATTTATTTAGATTCTTACTTTGATGTTAGGTATATCTCATATCATTGGGTACTATAATTCCTTATCTACGTATTTATTTCTGTCTATGACAAAAATTTATAACTATAATAATCAGGAATTCTGTGAGACCTTGGTGCTGAATATCCCTGAATTTAGATTTATCTAGATTCACACTATGAGGTTATGTATGTCTAGTATCATTGAACACTATAAATCCTTAACTTCGTATAATTTCAGTCATTGTATAAAACTTATAACTAGAATAATCAGGTATTCTGTGAGGACCATGTTGCTAAATATTCCTGATTCTAGATTTATTTATATTCATACTTTTAGGTTATGTATGTCGGACCATTGGATGCAATAATTTCTTATTTCGGTATTTATTTCTGAAGATGACAAAAATTATACATAGAACAATCAGGAATTCTGTGAGGACCATGTTGCTAAATATTCCTGACTTGT
>NW_027470422.1:0-38341 GCF_051020765.1 Lasioglossum baleicum
TAACGCATAACGCATAGCGCATAACGCATAACGCATAACGCATAACGCATAACGCATAACGCATAACGCATAACGCATAACGCATAACGCATAACGCATAACGCATAACGCATAACGCATAACGTATAACGCATAACGCATAACGCATAACGCATAACGCATAACGCATAACGCATAACGCATAACGCATAACGCATAACGCATAACGCATAACGCATCACGCATAACGCATCACGCATAACGCATAACGCATAACGCATTACGCATAACGCATAACGCATAAGGCATAAGCATAACGCATAACGCATAACGCATAACCCATAGCGCATAACGCTTAACGCGTAAAGCAAAACTCATAACCCATAACGCATAACGCATAACGCATAACGCATAACGCATAACGCATAACGCATAACGCATAACGCATAACGCATAACGCATAACGCATAACGCATAACGCATAACGCATAACGCATAACGCATAACGCATAACGCATAACGCATAACGCATAACGCATAACGCATAACGCATAACGCATAACGCATAACGCATAACGCATAACGCATAACGCATAACGCATAACGCATAAGGCATAACGCATAACGCATAACGCATAACGCATAACGCATAAGGCATAACGCATAACGCATAACGCATAACGCATAACGCATAAGGCATAACGCATAACGCATAACGCATAACGCATAACGCATAACGCATAACGCATAACGCATAACGCATAACGCATAACGCATAACGCATAACGCATAACGCATAACGCATAACGCATAACGCATAACGCATAACGCATAACGCATAACGCATAACGCATAACGCATAACGCATAACGCATAACGCATAACGCATAACGCATAACGCATAACGCATAACGCATAACGCATAACGCATAAGGCATAAGCATAACGCATAACGCATAACGCATAACGCATAACGCATAACGCATAACGCATAACGCATAACGCATAACGCATAACGCATAACGCATAACGCATAACGCATAACGCATAACGCATAACGCATAACGCATAACGCATAACGCATAAGGCATAACGCATAACGCATAACGCATAAGGCATAACGCATAACGCATAACGCATAAGGCATAACGCATAACGCATAACGCATAACGCATAAGGCATAACGCATAACGCATAACGCATAACGCATAACGCATAACGCATAACGCATAAGGCATAACGCATAACGCATAACGCATAACGCATAACGCATAACGCATAACGCATAACGCATAACGCATAACGCATAACGCATAACGCATAACGCATAACGCATAACGCATAACGCATAACGCATAACGCATAACGCATAATGCATAACGCATAACGCATAACGCATAACGCATAGCGCATAACGCATAACGCATAACGCATAACGCATAACGCATAACGCATAACGCATAACGCATAACGCATAACGCATAACGTATAACGCATAACGCATAACGCATAACGCATAACGCATAACGCATAACGCATAACGCATAACGCATAACGCAACACGCATAACGCATCACGCATAACGCATAACGCATAACGCATTACGCATAACGCATAACGCATAAGGCATAAGCATAACGCATAACGCATAACGCATAACGCATAACGCATAACGCATAACGCATAACGCATAACGCATAACGCATAACGCATAACGCATAGCGCATAACGCATAACGCATAACGCATAACCCATAACGCATAACGCATAACGCATAACGCATAACGCATAACGCATAACGCATAACGCATAACGCATAACGCATAACGCATAACGCATAACGCATAACGCATAACGCATAACGCATAACGCATAACGCATAACGCATAAGGCATAACGCATAACGCATAACGCATAACGCATAACGCATAACGCATAACGCATAACGCATAACGCATAACGCATAACGCATAACGCATAACGCATAACGCATAACGCATAACGCATAACGCATAACGCATAACGCATAACGCATAACGCATAACGCATAACGCATAACGCATAACGCATAACGCATAACGCATAACGCATAACGCATAACGCATAACGCATAACGCATAACGCATAACGCATAACGCATAACGCATAACGCATAACGCATAACGCATAACGCATAACGCATAACGCATAACGCATAACGCATAACGCATAACGCATAACGCATAACGCATAACGCATAACGCATAACGCATCACGCATAACGCATCACGCATAACGCATAACGCATAACGCATTACGCATAACGCATAACGCATAAGGCATAAGCATAACGCATAACGCATAACGCATAACCCATAGCGCATAACGCTTAACGCGTAAAGCAAAACTCATAACCCATAACGCATAACGCATAACGCATAACGCATAACGCATAACGCATAACGCATAACGCATAACGCATAACGCATAACGCATAACGCATAACGCATAACGCATAACGCATAACGCATAACGCATAACGCATAACGCATAACGCATAACGCATAACGCATAACGCATAACGCATAACGCATAACGCATAACGCATAACGCATAACGCATAACGCATAACGCATAACGCATAACGCATAACGCATAACGCATAACGCATAACGCATAACGCATAACGCATAACGCATAACGCATAACGCATAACGCATAACGCATAACGCATAACGCATAACGCATAACGCATAACGCATAACGCATAACGCATAACGCATAACGCATAACGCATAACGCATAACGCATAACGCATAACGCATAACGCATAACGCATAACGCATAACGCATAACGCATAACGCATAACGCATAACGCATAACGCATAACGCATAACGCATAACGCATAACGCATAACGCATAACGCATAACGCATAACGCATAGCGCATAACGCATAACGCATAACGCATAACCCATAACGCATAACGCATAACGCATAACGCATAACGCATAACGCATAACGCATAACGCATAACGCATAACGCATAACGCATAACGCATAACGCATAACGCATAACGCATAACGCATAACGCATAACGCATAACGCATAACGCATAACGCATAACGCATAACGCATAACGCATAACGCATAACGCATAACGCATAACGCATAACGCATAACGCATAACGCATAACGCATAACGCATAACGCATAACGCATAACGCATAACGCATCACGCATAACGCATAACGCATAACGCATTACGCATAACGCATAACGCATAAGGCATAAGCATAACGCATAACGCATAACGCATAACGCATAACGCATAACGCATAACGCATAACGCATAACGCATAACGCATAACGCATAACGCATAGCGCATAACGCATAACGCATAACGCATAACCCATAACGCATAACGCATAACGCATAACGCATAACGCATAACGCATAACGCATAACGCATAACGCATAACGCATAACGCATAACGCATAACGCATAACGCATAACGCATAACGCATAACGCATAACGCATAACGCATAACGCATAACGCATAACGCATAACGCATAACGCATAACGCATAACGCATAACGCATAACGCATAACGCATAACGCATAACGCATAACGCATAACGCATAACGCATAACGCATAACGCATAACGCATAACGCATAACGCATAACGCATAACGCATAACGCATAACGCATAACGCATAACGCATAACGCATAACGCATAACGCATAACGCATAACGCATAACGCATAACGCATAACGCATAACGCATAACGCATAACGCATAACGCATAACGCATAACGCATAACGCATAACGCATAACGCATAACGCATAACGCATAACGCATAACGCATAACGCATAACGCATAACGCATAACGCATAACGCATAACGCATCACGCATAACGCATCACGCATAACGCATAACGCATAACGCATTACGCATAACGCATAACGCATAAGGCATAAGCATAACGCATAACGCATAACGCATAACCCATAGCGCATAACGCTTAACGCGTAAAGCAAAACTCATAACCCATAACGCATAACGCATAACGCATAACGCATAACGCATAACGCATAACGCATAACGCATAACGCATAACGCATAACGCATAAGCATAACGCATAACGCATAACGCATAACGCATAACGCATAACGCATAACGCATAACGCATAACGCATAACGCATAACGCATAACGCATAACGCATAACGCATAACGCATAACGCATAACGCATAACGCATAACGCATAACGCATAACGCATAACGCATAACGCATAACGCATAACGCATAACGCATAACGCATAACGCATAACGCATAACGCATAACGCATAACGCATAACGCATAACGCATAACGCATAACGCATAACGCATAACGCATAACGCATAACGCATAACGCATAACGCATAACGCATAACGCATAACGCATAACGCATAACGCATAACGCATAACGCATAACGCATAACGCATAACGCATAACGCATAACGCATAACGCATAACGCATAACGCATAACGCATAACGCATAACGCATAACGCATAACGCATAACGCATAACGCATAACGCATAACGCATAACGCATAACGCATAACGCATAACGCATAACGCATAACGCATAACGCATAACGCATAACGCATAACGCATAACGCATAACGCATAACGCATAACGCATAACGCATAACGCATAACGCATAACGCATAACGCATAACGCATAACGCATAACGCATAACGCATAACGCATAACGCATAACGCATAACGCATAACGCATAACGCATAACGCATAACGCATAACGCATAACGCATAACGCATAACGCATAACGCATAACGCATAACGCATAACGCATAACGCATAACGCATAACGCATAACGCATAACGCATAACGCATAACGCATAACGCATAACGCATAACGCATAACGCATAACGCATAACGCATAACGCATAACGCATAACGCATAACGCATAACGCATAACGCATAACGCATAACGCATAACGCATAACGCATAACGCATAACGCATAACGCATAACGCATAACGCATAACGCATAACGCATAACGCATAACGCATAACGCATAACGCATAACGCATAACGCATAACGCATAACGCATAACGCATAACGCATAACGCATAACGCATAACGCATCACGCATAACGCATCACGCATAACGCATAACGCATAACGCATTACGCATAACGCATAACGCATAAGGCATAAGCATAACGCATAACGCATAACGCATAACCCATAGCGCATAACGCTTAACGCGTAAAGCAAAACTCATAACCCATAACGCATAACGCATAACGCATAACGCATAACGCATAACGCATAACGCATAACGCATAACGCATAACGCATAACGCATAACGCATAACGCATAACGCATAACGCATAACGCATAACGCATAACGCATAACGCATAACGCATAACGCATAACGCATAACGCATAACGCATAACGCATAACGCATAACGCATAACGCATAACGCATAACGCATAACGCATAACGCATAACGCATAACGCATAACGCATAACGCATAACGCATAACGCATAACGCATAACGCATAACGCATAACGCATAACGCATAACGCATAACGCATAACGCATAACGCATAACGCATAACGCATAACGCATAACGCATAACGCATAACGCATAACGCATAACGCATAACGCATAACGCATAACGCATAACGCATAACGCATAACGCATAACGCATAACGCATAACGCATAACGCATAACGCATAACGCATAACGCATAACGCATAACGCATAACGCATAACGCATAACGCATAACGCATAACGCATAACGCATAACGCATAACGCATAACGCATAACGCATAGCGCATAACGCTTAACGCGTAAAGCAAAACTCATAACCCATAACGCATAACGCATAACGCATAACGCATAACGCATAACGCATAACGCATAACGCATAACGCATAACGCATAACGCATAACGCATAACGCATAACGCATAACGCATAACGCATAACGCATAACGCATAACGCATAACGCATAACGCATAACGCATAACGCATAACGCATAACGCATAACGCATAACGCATAACGCATAACGCATAACGCATAACGCATAACGCATAACGCATAACGCATAACGCATAACGCATAACGCATAACGCATAACGCATAACGCATAACGCATAACGCATAACGCATAACGCATAACGCATAACGCATAACGCATAACGCATAACGCATAACGCATAACGCATAACGCATAACGCATAACGCATAACGCATAACGCATAACGCATAACGCATAACGCATAACGCATAACGCATAACGCATAACGCATAACGCATAACGCATAACGCATCACGCATAACGCATCACGCATAACGCATAACGCATAACGCATTACGCATAACGCATAACGCATAAGGCATAAGCATAACGCATAACGCATAACGCATAACCCATAGCGCATAACGCTTAACGCGTAAAGCAAAACTCATAACCCATAACGCATAACGCATAACGCATAACGCATAACGCATAACGCATAACGCATAACGCATAACGCATAACGCATAACGCATAACGCATAACGCATAACGCATAACGCATAACGCATAACGCATAACGCATAACGCATAACGCATAACGCATAACGCATAACGCATAACGCATAACGCATAACGCATAACGCATAACGCATAACGCATAACGCATAACGCATAACGCATAACGCATAACGCATAACGCATAACGCATAACGCATAACGCATAACGCATAACGCATAACGCATAACGCATAACGCATAACGCATAACGCATAACGCATAACGCATAACGCATAACGCATAACGCATAACGCATAACGCATAACGCATAACGCATAACGCATAACGCATAACGCATAACGCATAACGCATAACGCATAACGCATAACGCATAACGCATAACGCATAACGCATAACGCATAACGCATAACGCATAACGCATAACGCATAACGCATAACGCATAACGCATAACGCATAACGCATAACGCATAACGCATAACGCATAACGCATAACGCATAACGCATAACGCAACACGCATAACGCATCACGCATAACGCATAACGCATAACGCATTACGCATAACGCATAACGCATAAGGCATAAGCATAACGCATAACGCATAACCCATAGCGCATAACGCTTAACGCGTAAAGCAAAACTCATAACCCATAACGCATAACGCATAACGCATAACGCATAACGCATAACGCATAACGCATAACGCATAACGCATAACGCATAACGCATAACGCATAACGCATAACGCATAACGCATAACGCATAACGCATAACGCATAAGGCGTCAGCATAACGCATAACGCATAAGGCATAACGCATAACGCATAACGCATAACGCATAACGCATAACGCATAACGCATAACGCATAACGCATTACGCATAACGCATAACGCATAAGGCATAAGCATAACGCATAACGCATAACGCATAACCCATAGCGCATAACGCTTAACGCGTAAAGCAAAACTCATAACCCATAACGCATAACGCATAACGCATAACGCATAACGCATAACGCATAACGCATAACGCATAACGCATAACGCATAACGCATAACGCATAACGCATAACGCATAACGCATAACGCATAACGCATAACGCATAACGCATAACGCATAACGCATAACGCATAACGCATAACGCATAACGCATAACGCATAACGCATAACGCATAACGCATAACGCATAACGCATAACGCATAACGCATAACGCATAACGCATAACGCATAACGCATAACGCATAACGCATAACGCATAACGCATAACGCATAACGCATAACGCATAACGCATAACGCATAACGCATAACGCATAACGCATAACGCATAACGCATAACGCATAACGCATAACGCATAACGCATAACGCATAACGCATAACGCATAACGCATAACGCATAACGCATAACGCATAACGCATAACGCATAACGCATAACGCATAACGCATAACGCATAACGCATAACGCATAACGCATAACGCATAACGCATAACGCATAACGCATAGCGCATAACGCATAACGCATAACGCATAACCCATAACGCATAACGCATAACGCATAAGGCATAAGCATAACGCATAACGCATAACGCATAACCCATAGCGCATAACGCTTAACGCGTAAAGCAAAACTCATAACCCATAACGCATAACGCATAACGCATAACGCATAACGCATAACGCATAACGCATAACGCATAACGCATAACGCATAACGCATAACGCATAACGCATAACGCATAACGCATAACGCATAACGCATAACGCATAACGCATAACGCATAACGCATAACGCATAACGCATAACGCATAACGCATAACGCATAACGCATAACGCATAACGCATAACGCATAACGCATAACGCATAACGCATAACGCATAACGCATAACGCATAACGCATAACGCATAACGCATAACGCATAACGCATAACGCATAACGCATAACGCATAACGCATAACGCATAACGCATAACGCATAACGCATAACGCATAACGCATAACGCATAACGCATAACGCATAACGCATAACGCATAACGCATAACGCATAACGCATAACGCATAACGCATAACGCATAACGCATAGCGCATAACGCATAACGCATAACGCATAACGCATAACGCATAACGCATAACGCATAACGCATAACGCATAACGCATAACGTATAACGCATAACGCATAACGCATAACGCATAACGCATAACGCATAACGCATAACGCATAACGCATAACGCAACACGCATAACGCATCACGCATAACGCATAACGCATAACGCATTACGCATAACGCATAACGCATAAGGCATAAGCATAACGCATAACGCATAACCCATAGCGCATAACGCTTAACGCGTAAAGCAAAACTCATAACCCATAACGCATAACGCATAACGCATAACGCATAACGCATAACGCATAACGCATAACGCATAACGCATAACGCATAACGCATAACGCATAACGCATAACGCATAACGCATAACGCATAACGCATAACGCATAACGCATAACGCAACACGCATAACGCATCACGCATAACGCATAACGCATAACGCATTACGCATAACGCATAACGCATAAGGCATAAGCATAACGCATAACGCATAACCCATAGCGCATAACGCTTAACGCGTAAAGCAAAACTCATAACCCATAACGCATAACGCATAACGCATAACGCATAACGCATAACGCATAACGCATAACGCATAACGCATAACGCATAACGCATAACGCATAACGCATAACGCATAACGCATAACGCATAACGCATAACGCATAACGCATAACGCATAACGCATAACGCATAACGCATAACGCATAACGCATAACGCATAACGCATAACGCATAACGCATAACGCATAACGCATAACGCATAACGCATAACGCATAACGCATAACGCATAACGCATAACGCATAACGCATAACGCATAACGCATAACGCATAACGCATAACGCATAACGCATAACGCATAACGCATAACGCATAACGCATAACGCATAACGCATAACGCATAACGCATAACGCATAACGCATAACGCATAACGCATAACGCATAACGCATAACGCATAACGCATAACGCATAACGCATAACGCATAACGCATAACGCATAACGCATAACGCATAACGCATAACGCATAACGCATAACGCATAACGCATAACGCATAACGCATAACGCATAACGCATAACGCATAACGCATAACGCATAACGCATAACGCATAACGCATAACGCATAACGCATAACCCATAGCGCATAACGCTTAACGCGTAAAGCAAAACTCATAACCCATAACGCATAACGCATAACGCATAACGCATAACGCATAACGCATAACGCATAACGCATAACGCATAACGCATAACGCATAACGCATAACGCATAACGCATAACGCATAACGCATAACGCATAACGCATAACGCATAACGCATAACGCATAACGCATAACGCATAACGCATAACGCATAACGCATAACGCATAACGCATAACGCATAACGCATAACGCATAACGCATAACGCATAACGCATAACGCATAACGCATAACGCATAACGCAACACGCATAACGCATCACGCATAACGCATAACGCATAACGCATTACGCATAACGCATAACGCATAAGGCATAAGCATAACGCATAACGCATAACCCATAGCGCATAACGCTTAACGCGTAAAGCAAAACTCATAACCCATAACGCATAACGCATAACGCATAACGCATAACGCATAACGCATAACGCATAACGCATAACGCATAACGCATAACGCATAACGCATAACGCATAACGCATAACGCATAACGCATAACGCATAAGGCGTCAGCATAACGCATAACGCATAAGGCATAACGCATAACGCATAACGCATAACGCATAACGCATAACGCATAACGCATAACGCATAACGCATTACGCATAACGCATAACGCATAAGGCATAAGCATAACGCATAACGCATAACGCATAACCCATAGCGCATAACGCTTAACGCGTAAAGCAAAACTCATAACCCATAACGCATAACGCATAACGCATAACGCATAACGCATAACGCATAACGCATAACGCATAACGCATAACGCATAACGCATAACGCATAACGCATAACGCATAACGCATAACGCATAACGCATAACGCATAACGCATAACGCATAACGCATAACGCATAACGCATAACGCATAACGCATAACGCATAACGCATAACGCATAACGCATAACGCATAACGCATAACGCATAACGCATAACGCATAACGCATAACGCATAACGCATAACGCATAACGCATAACGCATAACGCATAACGCATAACGCATAACGCATAACGCATAACGCATAACGCATAACGCATAACGCATAACGCATAACGCATAACGCATAACGCATAACGCATAACGCATAACGCATAACGCATAACGCATAACGCATAACGCATAACGCATAACGCATAACGCATAACGCATAACGCATAACGCATAACGCATAACGCATAACGCATAACGCATAACGCATAACCCATAACGCATAACGCATAACGCATAACGCATAACGCATAACGCATAACGCATAACGCATAACGCATAACGCATAACGCATAACGCATAACGCATAACGCATAACGCATAACGCATAACGCATAACGCATAACGCATAACGCATAACGCATAACGCATAAGGCATAACGCATAACGCATAACGCATAACGCATAACGCATAAGGCATAACGCATAACGCATAACGCATAACGCATAACGCATAACGCATAACGCATAACGCATAACGCATAACGCATCACGCATAACGCATCACGCATAACGCATAACGCATAACGCAACACGCATAACGCATCACGCATAACGCATAACGCATAACGCATTACGCATAACGCATAACGCATAAGGCATAAGCATAACGCATAACGCATAACCCATAGCGCATAACGCTTAACGCGTAAAGCAAAACTCATAACCCATAACGCATAACGCATAACGCATAACGCATTACGCATAACGCATAACGCATAAGGCATAAGCATAACGCATAACGCATAACCCATAGCGCATAACGCTTAACGCGTAAAGCAAAACTCATAACCCATAACGCATAACGCATAACGCATAACGCATAACGCATAACGCATAACGCATAACGCATAACGCATAACGCATAACGCATAACGCATAACGCATAACGCATAACGCATAACGCATAACGCATAACGCATAACGCATAACGCATAACGCATAAGGCGTCAGCATAACGCATAACGCATAAGGCATAACGCATAACGCATAACGCATAACGCATAACGCATAACGCATAACGCATAACGCATAACGCATAACGCATAACGCATAACGCATAACGCATAACGCATAACGCATAACGCATAACGCATAACGCATAACGCATAACGCATAACGCATAACGCATAACGCATAACGCATAACGCATAACGCATAACGCATAACGCATAACGCATAACGCATAACGCATAACGCATAACGCATAACGCATAACGCATAACGCATAACGCATAACGCATAACGCATAACGCATAACGCATAACGCATAACGCATAACGCATAACGCATAACGCATAACGCATAACGCATAACGCATAACGCATAACGCATAACGCATAACGCATAACGCATAACGCATAACGCATAACGCATAACGCATAACGCATAACGCATAACGCATAACGCATAACGCATAACGCATAACGCATAACGCATAACGCATAACGCATAACGCATAACGCATAACGCATAACGCATAACGCATAACGCATAACGCATAACGCATAACGCATAACGCATAACGCATAACGCATAACGCATAACGCATAACGCATAACGCATAACGCATAACGCATAACGCATAACGCATAACGCATAACGCATAACGCATAACGCATAACGCATAACGCATAACGCATAACGCATAACGCATAACGCATAACGCATAACGCATAACGCATAACGCATAACGCATAACGCATAACGCATAACGCATAACGCATAACGCATAACGCATAACGCATAACGCATAACGCATAACGCATAACGCATAACGCATAGCGCATAACGCATAACGCATAACGCATAACGCATAACGCATAACGCATAACGCATAACGCATAACGCATAACGCATAACGTATAACGCATAACGCATAACGCATAACGCATAACGCATAACGCATAACGCATAACGCATAACGCATAACGCAACACGCATAACGCATCACGCATAACGCATAACGCATAACGCATTACGCATAACGCATAACGCATAAGGCATAAGCATAACGCATAACGCATAACCCATAGCGCATAACGCTTAACGCGTAAAGCAAAACTCATAACCCATAACGCATAACGCATAACGCATAACGCATAACGCATAACGCATAACGCATAACGCATAACGCATAACGCATAACGCATAACGCATAACGCATAACGCATAACGCATAACGCATAACGCATAACGCATAACGCATAACGCATAACGCATAACGCATAACGCATAACGCATAACGCATAACGCATAACGCATAACGCATAACGCATAACGCATAACGCATAACGCATAACGCATAACGCATAACGCATAACGCAACACGCATAACGCATCACGCATAACGCATAACGCATAACGCATTACGCATAACGCATAACGCATAAGGCATAAGCATAACGCATAACGCATAACCCATAGCGCATAACGCTTAACGCGTAAAGCAAAACTCATAACCCATAACGCATAACGCATAACGCATAACGCATAACGCATAACGCATAACGCATAACGCATAACGCATAACGCATAACGCATAACGCATAACGCATAACGCATAACGCATAACGCATAACGCATAACGCATAACGCATAACGCATAACGCATAACGCATAACGCATAACGCATAACGCATAACGCATAACGCATAACGCATAACGCATAACGCATAACGCATAACGCATAACGCATAACGCATAACGCATAACGCATAACGCATAACGCATAACGCATAACGCATAACGCATAACGCATAACGCATAACGCAAAACTCATAACCCATAACGCATAACGCATAACGCATAACGCATAACGCATAACGCATAACGCATAACGCATAACGCATAACGCATAACGCATAACGCATAACGCATAACGCATAACGCATAACGCATAACGCATAACGCATAACGCATAAGGCGTCAGCATAACGCATAACGCATAAGGCATAACGCATAACGCATAACGCATAACGCATAACGCATAACGCATAACGCATAACGCATTACGCATAACGCATAAGGCATAAGCATAACGCATAACGCATAACGCATAACGCATAACGCATAACGCATAACGCATAACGCATAACGCATAACGCATAACGCATAACGCATAACGCATAACGCATAACGCATAACGCATAACGCATAACGCATAACGCATAACGCATAACGCATAACGCATAACGCATAACGCATAACGCAACACGCATAACGCATCACGCATAACGCATAACGCATAACGCATTACGCATAACGCATAACGCATAAGGCATAAGCATAACGCATAACGCATAACCCATAGCGCATAACGCTTAACGCGTAAAGCAAAACTCATAACCCATAACGCATAACGCATAACGCATAACGCATAACGCATAACGCATAACGCATAACGCATAACGCATAACGCATAACGCATAACGCATAACGCATAACGCATAACGCATAACGCATAACGCATAACGCATAACGCATAACGCATAACGCATAACGCATAACGCATAACGCATAACGCATAACGCATAACGCATAACGCATAACGCATAACGCATAACGCATAACGCATAACGCATAACGCATAACGCATAACGCAAAACTCATAACCCATAACGCATAACGCATAACGCATAACGCATAACGCATAACGCATAACGCATAACGCATAACGCATAACGCATAACGCATAACGCATAACGCATAACGCATAACGCATAACGCATAACGCATAACGCATAACGCATAACGCATAACGCATAACGCATAACGCATAACGCATAAGGCGTCAGCATAACGCATAACGCATAAGGCATAACGCATAACGCATAACGCATAACGCATAACGCATAACGCATAACGCATAACGCATAACGCATTACGCATAACGCATAACGCATAAGGCATAAGCATAACGCATAACGCATAACGCATAACCCATAGCGCATAACGCTTAACGCGTAAAGCAAAACTCATAACCCATAACGCATAACGCATAACGCATAACGCATAACGCATAACGCATAACGCATAACGCATAACGCATAACGCATAACGCATAACGCATAACGCATAACGCATAACGCATAACGCATAACGCATAACGCATAACGCATAACGCATAACGCATAACGCATAACGCATAACGCATAACGCATAACGCATAACGCATAACGCATAACGCATAACGCATAACGCATAACGCATAACGCATAACGCATAACGCATAACGCATAACGCATAACGCATAACGCATAACGCATAACGCATAACGCATAACGCATAACGCATAACGCATAACGCATAACGCATAACGCATAACGCATAACGCATAACGCATAACGCATAACGCATAACGCATAACGCATAACGCATAACGCATAACGCATAGCGCATAACGCATAACGCATAACGCATAACCCATAACGCATAACGCATAACGCATAACGCATAACGCATAACGCATAACGCATAACGCATAACGCATAACGCATAACGCATAACGCATAACGCATAACGCATAACGCATAACGCATAACGCATAACGCATAAGGCATAACGCATAACGCATAACGCATAACGCATAAGGCATAACGCATAACGCATAACGCATAACGCATAACGCATAACGCATAACGCATAACGCATAACGCATAACGCATCACGCATAACGCATCACGCATAACGCATAACGCATAAGGCATAACGCATAACGCATAACGCATAACGCATAACGCATAACGCATAACGCATATCGCATAACGCATAACGCATAACGCATAACGCATAACGCATAACGCATAACGCATAACGCATAACGCATAACGCATAACGCATAACGCATAACGCATAACGCATAACGCATAACGCATAACGCATAACGCATAACGCATAACGCATAACGCATAACGCATAACGCATAACGCATAACGCATAACGCATAACGCATAACGCATAACGCATAACGCATAACGCATAACGCATAACGCATAACGCATAACGCATAACGCATAACGCATAACGCATAACGCATAACGCATAACGCATAACGCATAACGCATAACGCATAACGCATAACGCATAACGCATAACGCATAACGCATAACGCATAACGCATAACGCATAACGCATAACGCATAACGCATAACGCATAACGCATAACGCATAACGCATAACGCAAAACTCATAACCCATAACGCATAACGCATAACGCATAACGCATAACGCATAACGCATAACGCATAACGCATAACGCATAACGCATAACGCATAACGCATAACGCATAACGCATAACGCATAACGCATAACGCATAACGCATAACGCATAAGGCGTCAGCATAACGCATAACGCATAAGGCATAACGCATAACGCATAACGCATAACGCATAACGAATAACGCATAACGCATAACGCATTACGCATAACGCATAACGCATAAGGCATAAGCATAACGCATAACGCATAACGCATAACCCATAGCGCATAACGCTTAACGCGTAAAGCAAAACTCATAACCCATAACGCATAACGCATAACGCATAACGCATAACGCATAACGCATAACGCATAACGCATAACGCATAACGCATAACGCATAACGCATAACGCATAACGCATAACGCATAACGCATAACGCATAACGCATAACGCATAACGCATAACGCATAACGCATAACGCATAACGCATAACGCATAACGCATAACGCATAACGCATAACGCATAACGCATAACGCATAACGCATAACGCATAACGCATAACGCATAACGCATAACGCATAACGCATAACGCATAACGCATAACGCATAACGCATAACGCATAACGCATAACGCATAACGCAACACGCATAACGCATCACGCATAACGCATAACGCATAACGCATTACGCATAACGCATAACGCATAAGGCATAAGCATAACGCATAACGCATAACCCATAGCGCATAACGCTTAACGCGTAAAGCAAAACTCATAACCCATAACGCATAACGCATAACGCATAACGCATAACGCATAACGCATAACGCATAACGCATAACGCATAACGCATAACGCATAACGCATAACGCATAACGCATAACGCATAACGCATAACGCATAACGCATAACGCATAACGCATAACGCATAACGCATAACGCATAACGCATAACGCATAACGCATAACGCATAACGCATAACGCATAACGCATAACGCATAACGCATAACGCATAACGCATAACGCATAACGCATAACGCAAAACTCATAACCCATAACGCATAACGCATAACGCATAACGCATAACGCATAACGCATAACGCATAACGCATAACGCATAACGCATAACGCATAACGCATAACGCATAACGCATAACGCATAACGCATAACGCATAACGCATAACGCATAACGCATAACGCATAACGCATAACGCATAACGCATAAGGCGTCAGCATAACGCATAACGCATAAGGCATAACGCATAACGCATAACGCATAACGCATAACGCATAACGCATAACGCATTACGCATAACGCATAACGCATAAGGCATAAGCATAACGCATAACGCATAACGCATAACCCATAGCGCATAACGCTTAACGCGTAAAGCAAAACTCATAACCCATAACGCATAACGCATAACGCATAACGCATAACGCATAACGCATAACGCATAACGCATAACGCATAACGCATAACGCATAACGCATAACGCATAACGCATAACGCATAACGCATAACGCATAACGCATAACGCATAACGCATAACGCATAACGCATAACGCATAACGCATAACGCATAACGCATAACGCATAACGCATAACGCATAACGCATAACGCATAACGCATAACGCATAACGCATAACGCATAACGCATAACGCATAACGCATAACGCATAACGCATAACGCATAACGCATAACGCATAACGCATAACGCATAACGCATAACGCATAACGCATAACGCATAACGCATAACGCATAACGCATAACGCATAACGCATAACGCATAACGCATAACGCATAACGCATAGCGCATAACGCATAACGCATAACGCATAACCCATAACGCATAACGCATAACGCATAACGCATAACGCATAACGCATAACGCATAACGCATAACGCATAACGCATAACGCATAACGCATAACGCATAACGCATAACGCATAACGCATAAGGCATAACGCATAACGCATAACGCATAACGCATAAGGCATAACGCATAACGCATAACGCATAACGCATAACGCATAACGCATAACGCATAACGCATAACGCATAACGCATCACGCATAACGCATCACGCATAACGCATAACGCATAAGGCATAACGCATAACGCATAACGCATAACGCATAACGCATAACGCATAACGCATATCGCATAACGCATAACGCATAACGCATAACGCATAACGCATAACGCATAACGCATAACGCATAACGCATAACGCATAACGCATAACGCATAACGCATAACGCATAACGCATAACGCATAACGCATAACGCATAACGCATAACGCATAACGCATAACGCATAACGCATAACGCATAACGCATAACGCATAACGCATAACGCATAACGCATAACGCATAACGCATAACGCATAACGCATAACGCATAACGCATAACGCATAACGCATAACGCATAACGCATAACGCATAACGCATAACGCATAACGCATAACGCATAACGCATAACGCATAACGCATAACGCATAACGCATAACGCATAACGCATAACGCATAACGCATAACGCATAACGCATAACGCATAACGCATAACGCATAACGCATAACGCATAACGCATAACGCATAACGCATAACGCATAACGCATAACGCATAACGCATAACGCATAACGCATAACGCATAACGCATAACGCATAACGCATAACGCATAACGCATAACGCATAACGCATAACGCATAACGCATAACGCATAACGCATAACGCATAACGCATAACGCATAACGCATAACGCATAACGCATAACGCATAACGCATAACGCATAACGCATAACGCATAACGCATAACGCATAACGCATAACGCATAACGCATAACGCATAACGCATAACGCATAACGCATAACGCATAACGCATAACGCATAACGCATAACGCATAACGCATAACGCATAACGCATAACGCATAACGCATAACGCATAACGCATAACGCATAACGCATAACGCATAACGCATAACGCATAACGCATAACGCATAACGCATAACGCATAACGCATAACGCATAACGCATAACGCATAACGCATAACGCATAACGCATAACGCATAACGCATAACGCATAACGCATAACGCATAACGCATAACGCATAACGCATAACGCATAGCGCATAACGCATAACGCATAACGCATAACCCATAACGCATAACGCATAACGCATAACGCATAACGCATAACGCATAACGCATAACGCATAACGCATAACGCATAACGCATAACGCATAACGCATAACGCATAACGCATAACGCATAACGCATAAGGCATAACGCATAACGCATAACGCATAACGCATAACGCATAACGCATAACGCATAACGCATCACGCATAACGCATCACGCATAACGCATAACGCATAAGGCATAACGCATAACGCATAACGCATAACGCATAACGCATAACGCATATCGCATAACGCATAACGCATAACGCATAACGCATAACGCATAACGCATAACGCATAACGCATAACGCATAACGCATAACGCATAACGCATAACGCATAACGCATAACGCATAACGCATAACGCATAACGCATAACGCATAACGCATAACGCATAACGCATAACGCATAACGCATAACGCATAACGCATAACGCATAACGCATAACGCATAACGCATAACGCATAACGCATAACGCATAACGCATAACGCATAACGCATAACGCATAACGCATAACGCATAACGCATAACGCATAACGCATAACGCATAACGCATAACGCATAACGCATAACGCATAACGCATAACGCATAACGCATAACGCATAACGCATAACGCATAACGCATAACGCATAACGCATAACGCATAACGCATAACGCATAACGCATAACGCATAACGCATAACGCATAACGCATAACGCATAACGCATAACGCATAACGCATAACGCATAACGCATAACGCATAACGCATAACGCATAACGCATAACGCATAACGCATAACGCATAACGCATAACGCATAACGCATAACGCATAACGCATAACGCATAACGCATAACGCATAACGCATAACGCATAACGCATAACGCATAACGCATAACGCATAACGCATAACGCATAACGCATAACGCATAACGCATAACGCATAACGCATAACGCATAACGCATAACGCATAACGCATAACGCATAACGCATAACGCATAACGCATAACGCATAACGCATAACGCATAACGCATAACGCATAACGCATAACGCATAACGCATAACGCATAACGCATAGCGCATAACGCATAACGCATAACGCATAACGCATAACGCATAACGCATAACGCATAACGCATAACGCATAACGCATAACGTATAACGCATAACGCATAACGCATAACGCATAACGCATAACGCATAACGCATAACGCATAACGCATAACGCAACACGCATAACGCATCACGCATAACGCATAACGCATAACGCATTACGCATAACGCATAACGCATAAGGCATAAGCATAACGCATAACGCATAACCCATAGCGCATAACGCTTAACGCGTAAAGCAAAACTCATAACCCATAACGCATAACGCATAACGCATAACGCATAACGCATAACGCATAACGCATAACGCATAACGCATAACGCATAACGCATAACGCATAACGCATAACGCATAACGCATAACGCATAACGCATAACGCATAACGCATAACGCATAACGCATAACGCATAACGCATAACGCATAACGCATAACGCATAACGCATAACGCATAACGCATAACGCATAACGCATAACGCATAACGCATAACGCATAACGCATAACGCAACACGCATAACGCATCACGCATAACGCATAACGCATAACGCATTACGCATAACGCATAACGCATAAGGCATAAGCATAACGCATAACGCATAACCCATAGCGCATAACGCTTAACGCGTAAAGCAAAACTCATAACCCATAACGCATAACGCATAACGCATAACGCATAACGCATAACGCATAACGCATAACGCATAACGCATAACGCATAACGCATAACGCATAACGCATAACGCATAACGCATAACGCATAACGCATAACGCATAACGCATAACGCATAACGCATAACGCATAACGCATAACGCATAACGCATAACGCATAACGCATAACGCATAACGCATAACGCATAACGCATAACGCATAACGCATAACGCATAACGCATAACGCATAACGCAAAACTCCTAACCCATAACGCATAACGCATAACGCTTAACGCATAACGCATAACGCATAACGCATAACGCATAACGCATAACGCATAACGCATAACGCATAACGCATAACGCATAACGCATAACGCATAACGCATAACGCATAACGCATAAGGCGTCAGCATAACGCATAACGCATAAGGCATAACGCATAACGCATAACGCATAACGCATAACGCATAACGCATAACGCATAACGCATTACGCATAACGCATAACGCATAAGGCATAAGCATAACGCATAACGCATAACGCATAACCCATAGCGCATAACGCTTAACGCGTAAAGCAAAACTCATAACCCATAACGCATAACGCATAACGCATAACGCATAACGCATAACGCATAACGCATAACGCATAACGCATAACGCATAACGCATAACGCATAACGCATAACGCATAACGCATAACGCATAACGCATAACGCATAACGCATAACGAATAACGCATAACGCATAACGCATAACGCATAACGCATAACGCATAACGCATAACGCATAACGCATAACGCATAACGCATAACGCATAACGCATAACGCATAACGCATAACGCATAACGCATAACGCATAACGCATAACGCATAACGCATAACGCATAACGCATAACGCATAACGCATAACGCATAACGCATAACGCATAACGCATAACGCATAACGCATAACGCATAACGCATAACGCATAACGCATAACGCATAACGCATAACGCATAACGCATAACGCATAGCGCATAACGCATAACGCATAACGCATAACCCATAACGCATAACGCATAACGCATAACGCATAACGCATAACGCATAACGCATAACGCATAACGCATAACGCATAACGCATAACGCATAACGCATAACGCATAACGCATAACGCATAACGCATAACGCATAACGCATAACGCATAAGGCATAACGCATAACGCATAACGCATAACGCATAAGGCATAACGCATAACGCATAACGCATAACGCATAACGCATAACGCATAACGCATAACGCATAACGCATCACGCATAACGCATCACGCATAACGCATAACGCATAAGGCATAACGCATAACGCATAACGCATAACGCATAACGCATAACGCATAACGCATATCGCATAACGCATAACGCATAACGCATAACGCATAACGCATAACGCATAACGCATAACGCATAACGCATAACGCATAACGCATAACGCATAACGCATAACGCATAACGCATAACGCATAACGCATAACGCATAACGCATAACGCATAACGCATAACGCATAACGCATAACGCATAACGCATAACGCATAACGCATAACGCATAACGCATAACGCATAACGCATAACGCATAACGCATAACGCATAACGCATAACGCATAACGCATAACGCATAACGCATAACGCATAACGCATAACGCATAACGCATAACGCATAACGCATAACGCATAACGCATAACGCATAACGCATAACGCATAACGCATAACGCATAACGCATAACGCATAACGCATAACGCATAACGCATAACGCATAACGCATAACGCATAACGCATAACGCATAACGCATAACGCATAACGCATAACGCATAACGCATAACGCATAACGCATAACGCATAACGCATAACGCATAACGCATAACGCATAACGCATAACGCATAACGCATAACGCATAACGCATAACGCATAACGCATAACGCATAACGCATAACGCATAACGCATAACGCATAACGCATAACGCATAACGCATAACGCATAACGCATAACGCATAACGCATAACGCATAACGCATAACGCATAACGCATAACGCATAACGCATAACGCATAACGCATAACGCATAACGCATAACGCATAACGCATAACGCATAACGCATAACGCATAACGCATAGCGCATAACGCATAACGCATAACGCATAACGCATAACGCATAACGCATAACGCATAACGCATAACGCATAACGCATAACGTATAACGCATAACGCATAACGCATAACGCATAACGCATAACGCATAACGCATAACGCATAACGCATAACGCAACACGCATAACGCATCACGCATAACGCATAACGCATAACGCATTACGCATAACGCATAACGCATAAGGCATAAGCATAACGCATAACGCATAACCCATAGCGCATAACGCTTAACGCGTAAAGCAAAACTCATAACCCATAACGCATAACGCATAACGCATAACGCATAACGCATAACGCATAACGCATAACGCATAACGCATAACGCATAACGCATAACGCATAACGCATAACGCATAACGCATAACGCATAACGCATAACGCATAACGCATAACGCATAACGCATAACGCATAACGCATAACGCATAACGCATAACGCATAACGCATAACGCATAACGCATAACGCATAACGCATAACGCATAACGCATAACGCATAACGCAACACGCATAACGCATCACGCATAACGCATAACGCATAACGCATTACGCATAACGCATAACGCATAAGGCATAAGCATAACGCATAACGCATAACCCATAGCGCATAACGCTTAACGCGTAAAGCAAAACTCATAACCCATAACGCATAACGCATAACGCATAACGCATAACGCATAACGCATAACGCATAACGCATAACGCATAACGCATAACGCATAACGCATAACGCATAACGCATAACGCATAACGCATAACGCATAACGCATAACGCATAACGCATAACGCATAACGCATAACGCATAACGCATAACGCATAACGCATAACGCATAACGCATAACGCATAACGCATAACGCATAACGCATAACGCATAACGCATAACGCATAACGCATAACGCATAACGCATAACGCATAACGCATAACGCATAACGCATAACGCATAACGCATAACGCATAACGCATAACGCATAACGCATAACGCATAAGGCATAACGCATAACGCATAACGCATAACGCATAACGCATAACGCATAAGGCATAACGCATAACGCATAACGCATAACGCATAACGCATAACGCATAACGCATAACGCATAACGCATAACGCATAACGCATAACGCATAACGCATAACGCATAAGGCATAACGCATAACGCATAACGCATAACGCATAACGCATAACGCATAAGGCATAACGCATAACGCATAACGCATAACGCATAACGCATAACGCATAACGCATAACGCATAACGCATAACGCATAACGCATAACGCATAAGGCATAACGCATAACGCATAACGCATAACGCATAACGCATAACGCATAACGCATAACGCATAACGCATAACGCATAACGCATAACGCATAACGCATAACGCATAACGCATAACGCATAACGCATAACGCATAACGCATAACGCATAACGCATAACGCATAACGCATAACGCATAACGCATAACGCATAACGCATAACGCATAACGCATAACGCATAACGCATAACGCATAACGCATAACGCATAACGCATAACGCATAACGCATAACGCATAACGCATAACGCATAACGCATAACGCATAACGCATAACGCATAACGCATAACGCATAACGCATAACGCATAACGCATAACGCATAACGCATAACGCATAACGCATAACGCATAACGCATAACGCATAACGCATAACGCATAACGCATAACGCATAACGCATAACGCATAACGCATAACGCATAACGCATAACGCATAACGCATAACGCATAACGCATAACGCATAACGCATAACGCATAACGCATAACGCATAACTCATAACGCATAACGCATAACGCATAACGCATAACGCATAACGCATAACGCATAACGCATAACGCATAACGCATAACGCATAACGCATAGCGCATAACGCATAACGCATAACGCATAACGCATAACGCATAACGCATAGCGCATAACGCATACCGCATAACGCATAACGCATAACGCATAACGCATAACGCATAACGCATAACGCATAACGCATAACGTATAACGCATAACGCATAACGCATAACGCATAACGCATAACGCATAACGCATAACGCATAACGCATAACGCATAACGCATAACGCATAACGCATAACGCAACACGCATAACGCATCACGCATAACGCATAACGCATAACGCATTACGCATAACGCATAAGGCATAAGCATAACGCATAACGCATAACGCATAACGCATAACGCATAACGCATAACGCATAACGCATAACGCATAACGCATAACGCGTAACGCATAACGCATAACGCATAACGCATAACGCATAACGCATAACGTATAACGCATAACGCATAACGCATAACGCATAACGCATAACGCATAACGCATAACGCAACACGCATAACGCATCACGCATAACGCATCACGCATAACGCATAACGCATAACGCATAACGCATAACGCATAACGCATAACGCATAACGCATAACGCATAACGCATAACGCATAACGCATAACGCATAACGCATAACGCATAACGCATAACGCATAACGCATAACGCATAACGCATAACGCATAACGCATAACGCATAACGCATAACGCATAACGCATAACGCATAACGCATAACGCATAACGCATCACGCATAACGCATCACGCATAACGCATAACGCATAACGCATTACGCATAACGCATAACGCATAAGGCATAAGCATAACGCATAACGCATAACGCATAACCCATAGCGCATAACGCTTTACGCGTAAAGCAAAACTCATAACCCATAACGCATAACGCATAACGCATAACGCATAACGCATAACGCATAACGCATAACGCATAACGCATAACGCATAACGCATAACGCATAACGCATAACGCATAACGCATAACGCATCACGCATAACGCATAACGCATAACGCATAACGCATAACGCATAACGCATAACGCATAACGCATAACGCATAACGCATAACGCATAACGCATAACGCATAACGCATAACGCATAACGCATAACGCAAAACGCATAACGCATAACGCATAACGCATAACGCATAACGCATAACGCATAACGCATAGCCCATAACGCATAACGCATAACGCATAACGCATAACGCATAACGCATAACGCATAACGCATAACGCATAACGTATAACGCATAACGCATAACGCATAACGCATAACGCATAACGCATAACGCATAACGCATAACGCATAACGCATAACGCATAACGCATCACGCATAACGCATCACGCATAACGCATAACGCATAACGCATTACGCATAACGCATAACGCATAAGGCATAAGCATAACGCATAACGCATAACGCATAACCCATAGCGCATAACGCTTAACGCGTAAAGCAAAACTCATAACCCATAACGCATAACGCATAACGCATAACGCATAACGCATAAGGCATAACGCATAACGCATAACGCATAACGCATAACGCATAACGCATAACGCATAACGCATAACGCATTACGCATAACGCATAACGCATAACGCATAACGCATCACGCATAACGCATCACGCATAACGCATAACGCATAACGCATTACGCATAACGCATAACGCATAACGCATAAGGCATAAGCATAACGCATAACGCATAACGCATAACCCATAGCGCATAACGCTTAACGCGTAAAGCAAAACTCATAACCCATAACGCATAACGCATAACGCATAACGCATAACGCATAACGCATAACGCATAACGCATAACGCATAACGCATAACGCATAACGCATAACGCATAACGCATAACGCATAACGCATAACGCATAACGCATAACGCATAACGCATAACGCATAACGCATAACGCATAACGCATAACGCATAACGCATAACGCATAACGCATAACGCATAACGCATAACGCATAACGCATAACGCATAACGCATAACGCATAACGCATAACGCATAACGCATAACGCATAACGCATAACGCATAACGCATAACGCATAACGCATAACGCATAACGCATAACGCATAACGCATAACGCATAACGCATAACGCATAACGCATAACGCATAACGCATAACGCATAACGCATAACGCATAACGCATAACGCATAACGCATAACGCATAACGCATAACGCATAACGCATAACGCATAACGCATAACGCATAACGCATAACGCATAACGCATCACGCATAACGCATCACGCATAACGCATAACGCATAACGCATTACGCATAACGCATAACGCATAAGGCATAAGCATAACGCATAACGCATAACGCATAACCCATAGCGCATAACGCTTAACGCGTAAAGCAAAACTCATAACCCATAACGCATAACGCATAACGCATAACGCATAACGCATAACGCATAACGCATAACGCATAACGCATAACGCATAACGCATAACGCATAACGCATAACGCATAACGCATAACGCATAACGCATAACGCATAACGCATAACGCATAACGCATAACGCATAACGCATAACGCATAACGCATAAGGCGTCAGCATAACGCATAACGCATAAGGCATAACGCATAACGCATAACGCATAACGCATAACGCATAACGCATAACGCATAACGCATTACGCATAACGCATAACGCATAACGCATAACGCATCACGCATAACGCATCACGCATAACGCATAACGCATAACGCATTACGCATAACGCATAACGCATAAGGCATAAGCATAACGCATAACGCATAACGCATAACCCATAGCGCATAACGCTTAACGCGTAAAGCAAAACTCATAACCCATAACGCATAACGCATAACGCATAACGCATAACGCATAACGCATAACGCATAACGCATAACGCATAACGCATAACGCATAACGCATAACGCATAACGCATAACGCATAACGCATAACGCATAACGCATAACGCATAACGCATAACGCATAACGCATAACGCATAACGCATAACGCATAACGCATAACGCATAACGCATAACGCATAACGCATAACGCATAACGCATAACGCATAACGCATAACGCATAACGCATAACGCATAACGCATAACGCATAACGCATAACGCATAACGCATAACGCATAACGCATAACGCATAACGCATAACGCATAACGCATAACGCATAACGCATAACGCATAACGCATAACGCATAACGCATAACGCATAACGCATAACGCATAACGCATAACGCATAACGCATAACGCATAACGCATAACGCATAACGCATAACGCATAACGCATAACGCATCACGCATCACGCATAACGCATCACGCATAACGCATAACGCATAACGCATTACGCATAACGCATAACGCATAAGGCATAAACATAACGCATAACGCATAACGCATAACCCATAGCGCATAACGCTTTACGCGTAAAGCAAAACTCATAACCCATAACGCATAACGCATAACGCATAACGCATAACGCATAACGCATAACGCATAACGCATAACGCATAACGCATAACGCATAACGCATAACGCATAACGCATAACGCATAACGCATAACGCATAACGCATAACGCATAACGCATTACGCATAACGCATAACGCATAAGGCATAAGCATAACGCATAACGCATAACGCATAACGCATAACGCATAACGCATAACGCATAACGCATAACGCATAACGTATAACGCATAACGCATAACGCATAACGCATAACGCATAACGCATAACGCATAACGCATAACGCATAACGCATAACGCATAACGCATAACGCATAACGCATAACGCATAACGCATAACGCATAACGCATAACGCATAACGCATAACGCATAACGCATAACGCATAACGCATAACGCATAACGCATAACGCATAACGCATAACGCATAACGCATAACGCATAACGCATAACGCATAACGCATAACGCATAACGCATAACGCATAACGCATAACGCATAACGCATAACGCATAACGCATAACGCATAACGCATAACGCATAACGCATAACGCATAACGCATAACGCATAACGCATAACGCATAACGCATAACGCATAACGCATAACGCATAACGCATAACGCATAACGCATAACGCATAACGCATAACGCATAACGCATAACGCATAACGCATAACGCATAACTCATAACGCATAACGCATAACGCATAACGCATAACGCATAACGCATAACGCATAACGCATAACGCATAACGCATAACGCATAACGCATAGCGCATAACGCATAACGCATAACGCATAACGCATAACGCATAACGCATAGCGCATAACGCATACCGCATAACGCATAACGCATAACGCATAACGCATAACGCATAACGCATAACGCATAACGCATAACGTATAACGCATAACGCATAACGCATAACGCATAACGCATAACGCATAACGCATAACGCATAACGCATAACGCATAACGCATAACGCATAACGCATAACGCAACACGCATAACGCATCACGCATAACGCATAACGCATAACGCATTACGCATAACGCATAAGGCATAAGCATAACGCATAACGCATAACGCATAACGCATAACGCATAACGCATAACGCATAACGCATAACGCATAACGCATAACGCGTAACGCATAACGCATAACGCATAACGCATAACGCATAACGCATAACGTATAACGCATAACGCATAACGCATAACGCATAACGCATAACGCATAACGCATAACGCAACACGCATAACGCATCACGCATAACGCATCACGCATAACGCATAACGCATAACGCATAACGCATAACGCATAACGCATAACGCATAACGCATAACGCATAACGCATAACGCATAACGCATAACGCATAACGCATAACGCATAACGCATAACGCATAACGCATAACGCATAACGCATAACGCATAACGCATAACGCATAACGCATAACGCATAACGCATAACGCATAACGCATAACGCATAACGCATAACGCATCACGCATAACGCATCACGCATAACGCATAACGCATAACGCATTACGCATAACGCATAACGCATAAGGCATAAGCATAACGCATAACGCATAACGCATAACCCATAGCGCATAACGCTTTACGCGTAAAGCAAAACTCATAACCCATAACGCATAACGCATAACGCATAACGCATAACGCATAACGCATAACGCATAACGCATAACGCATAACGCATAACGCATAACGCATAACGCATAACGCATAACGCATAACGCATCACGCATAACGCATAACGCATAACGCATAACGCATAACGCATAACGCATAACGCATAACGCATAACGCATAACGCATAACGCATAACGCATAACGCATAACGCATAACGCATAACGCATAACGCAAAACGCATAACGCATAACGCATAACGCATAACGCATAACGCATAACGCATAACGCATAGCCCATAACGCATAACGCATAACGCATAACGCATAACGCATAACGCATAACGCATAACGCATAACGCATAACGTATAACGCATAACGCATAACGCATAACGCATAACGCATAACGCATAACGCATAACGCATAACGCATAACGCATAACGCATAACGCATCACGCATAACGCATCACGCATAACGCATAACGCATAACGCATTACGCATAACGCATAACGCATAAGGCATAAGCATAACGCATAACGCATAACGCATAACCCATAGCGCATAACGCTTAACGCGTAAAGCAAAACTCATAACCCATAACGCATAACGCATAACGCATAACGCATAACGCATAAGGCATAACGCATAACGCATAACGCATAACGCATAACGCATAACGCATAACGCATAACGCATAACGCATTACGCATAACGCATAACGCATAACGCATAACGCATCACGCATAACGCATCACGCATAACGCATAACGCATAACGCATTACGCATAACGCATAACGCATAACGCATAAGGCATAAGCATAACGCATAACGCATAACGCATAACCCATAGCGCATAACGCTTAACGCGTAAAGCAAAACTCATAACCCATAACGCATAACGCATAACGCATAACGCATAACGCATAACGCATAACGCATAACGCATAACGCATAACGCATAACGCATAACGCATAACGCATAACGCATAACGCATAACGCATAACGCATAACGCATAACGCATAACGCATAACGCATAACGCATAACGCATAACGCATAACGCATAACGCATAACGCATAACGCATAACGCATAACGCATAACGCATAACGCATAACGCATAACGCATAACGCATAACGCATAACGCATAACGCATAACGCATAACGCATAACGCATAACGCATAACGCATAACGCATAACGCATAACGCATAACGCATAACGCATAACGCATAACGCATAACGCATAACGCATAACGCATAACGCATAACGCATAACGCATAACGCATAACGCATAACGCATAACGCATAACGCATAACGCATAACGCATAACGCATAACGCATAACGCATAACGCATAACGCATAACGCATAACGCATCACGCATAACGCATCACGCATAACGCATAACGCATAACGCATTACGCATAACGCATAACGCATAAGGCATAAGCATAACGCATAACGCATAACGCATAACCCATAGCGCATAACGCTTAACGCGTAAAGCAAAACTCATAACCCATAACGCATAACGCATAACGCATAACGCATAACGCATAACGCATAACGCATAACGCATAACGCATAACGCATAACGCATAACGCATAACGCATAACGCATAACGCATAACGCATAACGCATAACGCATAACGCATAACGCATAACGCATAACGCATAACGCATAACGCATAACGCATAAGGCGTCAGCATAACGCATAACGCATAAGGCATAACGCATAACGCATAACGCATAACGCATAACGCATAACGCATAACGCATAACGCATTACGCATAACGCATAACGCATAACGCATAACGCATCACGCATAACGCATCACGCATAACGCATAACGCATAACGCATTACGCATAACGCATAACGCATAAGGCATAAGCATAACGCATAACGCATAACGCATAACCCATAGCGCATAACGCTTAACGCGTAAAGCAAAACTCATAACCCATAACGCATAACGCATAACGCATAACGCATAACGCATAACGCATAACGCATAACGCATAACGCATAACGCATAACGCATAACGCATAACGCATAACGCATAACGCATAACGCATAACGCATAACGCATAACGCATAACGCATAACGCATAACGCATAACGCATAACGCATAACGCATAACGCATAACGCATAACGCATAACGCATAACGCATAACGCATAACGCATAACGCATAACGCATAACGCATAACGCATAACGCATAACGCATAACGCATAACGCATAACGCATAACGCATAACGCATAACGCATAACGCATAACGCATAACGCATAACGCATAACGCATAACGCATAACGCATAACGCATAACGCATAACGCATAACGCATAACGCATAACGCATAACGCATAACGCATAACGCATAACGCATAACGCATAACGCATAACGCATAACGCATAACGCATAACGCATCACGCATCACGCATAACGCATCACGCATAACGCATAACGCATAACGCATTACGCATAACGCATAACGCATAAGGCATAAACATAACGCATAACGCATAACGCATAACCCATAGCGCATAACGCTTTACGCGTAAAGCAAAACTCATAACCCATAACGCATAACGCATAACGCATAACGCATAACGCATAACGCATAACGCATAACGCATAACGCATAACGCATAACGCATAACGCATAACGCATAACGCATAACGCATCACGCATAACGCATAACGCATAACGCATAACGCATTACGCATAACGCATAACGCATAAGGCATAAGCATAACGCATAACGCATAACGCATAACGCATAACGCATAACGCATAACGCATAACGCATAACGCATAACGTATAACGCATAACGCATAACGCATAACGCATAACGCATAACGCATAACGCATAACGCATCACGCATAACGCATCACGCATAACGCATAACGCATAACGCATTACGCATAACGCATAACGCATAACGCATAACGCATAACGCATAACGCATAACGCATAACGCATAACGCATAACGCATAACGCATAACGCATAACGCATAACGCATAACGCATAACGCATCACGCATAACGCATCACGCATAACGCATAACGCATAACGCATAACGCATAACGCATAACGCATAACGCATAACGCATAACGCATAACGCATAACGCATAACGCATAACGCATAACGCATAACGCATAACGCATAACGCATAACGCATAACGCATAACGCATAACGCATAACGCATAACGCATAACGCATAACGCATAACGCATAACGCATAACGCATAACGCATAACGCATAACGCATAACGCATAACGTATAACGCATAACGCATAACGCATAACGCATAACGCATAACGCATAACGCATAACGCATAACGCATAACGCATAACGCATAACGCATAACGTATAACGCATAACGCATAACGCATAACGCATAACGCATAACGCATAACGCATAACGCATAACGCATAACGCATAACGCATAACGCATAACGCATAACGCATAACGCATAACGCATAACGCATAACGCATAACGCATAACGCATAACGCATAACGCATAACGCATAACGCATAACGCATAACGCATAACGCATAACGCATAACGCATAACGCATAACGCATAACGCATAACGCATAACGCATAACGCATAACGCATAACGCATAACGCATAACGCATAACGCATAACGCATAACGCATAACGCATAACGCATAACGCATAACGCATAACGCATAACGCATAACGCATAACGCATAACGCATAACGCATAACGCATAACGCATAACGCATAACGCATAACGCATAACGCATAACGCATAACGCATAACGCATCACGCATCACGCATAACGCATCACGCATAACGCATAACGCATAACGCATTACGCATAACGCATAACGCATAAGGCATAAACATAACGCATAACGCATAACGCATAACCCATAGCGCATAACGCTTTACGCGTAAAGCAAAACTCATAACCCATAACGCATAACGCATAACGCATAACGCATAACGCATAACGCATAACGCATAACGCATAACGCATCACGCATAACGCATAACGCATAACGCATAACGCATTACGCATAACGCATAACGCATAAGGCATAAGCATAACGCATAACGCATAACGCATAACGCATAACGCATAACGCATAACGCATAACGCATAACGCATAACGCATAACGTATAACGCATAACGCATAACGCATAACGCATAACGCATAACGCATAACGCATAACGCATCACGCATAACGCATCACGCATAACGCATAACGCATAACGCATTACGCATAACGCATAACGCATAACGCATAACGCATAACGCATAACGCATAACGCATAACGCATAACGCATAACGCATAACGCATAACGCATAACGCATAACGCATAACGCATAACGCATCACGCATAACGCATAACGCATAACGCATAACGCATAACGCATAACGCATAACGCATAACGCATAACGCATAACGCATAACGCATAACGCATAACGCATAACGCATAACGCATAACGCATAACGCATAACGCATAACGCATAACGCATAACGCATAACGCATAACGCATAACGCATAACGTATAACGCATAACGCATAACGCATAACGCATAACGCATAACGCATAACGCATAACGCATAACGCATAACGCATAACGCATAACGCATAACGTATAACGCATAACGCATAACGCATAACGCATAACGCATAACGCATAACGCATAACGCATAACGCATAACGCATAACGCATAACGCATAACGCATAACGCATAACGCATAACGCATAACGCATAACGCATAACGCATAACGCATAACGCATAACGCATAACGTATAACGCATAACGCATAACGCATAACGCATAACGCATAACGCATAACGCATAACGCATAACGCATCACGCATAACGCATCACGCATAACGCATAACGCATAACGCATTACGCATAACGCATAACGCATAAGGCATAAGCATAACGCATAACGCATAACGCATAACCCATAGCGCATAACGCTTAACGCGTAAAGCAAAACTCATAACCCATAACGCATAACGCATAACGCATAACGCATAACGCATAACGCATAACGCATAACGCATAACGCATAACGCATAACGCATAACGCATAACGCATAACGCATAACGCATAACGCATAACGTATAACGCATAACGCATAACGCATAACGCATAACGCATAACGCATAACGCATAACGCATAACGCATAACGCATAACGCATAACGCATAACGCATAACGCATAACGCATAACGCATAACGCATAACGCATAACGCATAACGCATAACGCATAACGTATAACGCATAACGCATAACGCATAACGCATAACGCATAACGCATAACGCATAACGCATAACGCATCACGCATAACGCATCACGCATAACGCATAACGCATAACGCATTACGCATAACGCATAACGCATAAGGCATAAGCATAACGCATAACGCATAACGCATAACCCATAGCGCATAACGCTTAACGCGTAAAGCAAAACTCATAACCCATAACACATAACGCATAACGCATAACGCATAACGCATAACGCATAACGCATAACGCATAACGCATAACGCATAACGCATAACGCATAACGCATAACGCATAACGCATAACGCATAACGCATAACGCATAACGCATAACGCATAACGCATAACGCATAACGCATAACGCATAACGCATAACGCATAACGCATAACGCATAACGCATAACGCATAACGCATAACGCATAACGCATAACGCATAACGCATAACGCATAACGCATAACGCATAACGCATAACGCATAACGCATAACGCATAACGCATAACGCATAACGCATAACGCATAACGCATAACGCATAACGCATAACGCATAACGCATAACGCATCACGCATGACGCATCACGCATAACGCATAACGCATAACGCATTACGCATAACGCATAACGCATAAGGCATAAGCATAACGCATAACGCATAACGCATAACCCATAGCGCATAACGCTTTACGCGTAAAGCAAAACTCATAACCCATAACGCATAACGCATAACGCATAACGCATAACGCATAACGCATAACGCATAACGCATAACGCATAACGCATAACGCATAACGCATAACGCATAACGCATCACGCATAACGCATAACGCATAACGCATAACGCATAACGCATAACGCATAACGCATAACGCATAACGCATAACGCATAACGCATAACGCATAACGCATAACGCATAACGTATAACGCATTAAACGCATAACGCATAACGCATAACGCATAACGCATAACGCATAACGCATAACGCATAACGCATAACGCATAACGCATAACGCATAACGCATAACGCATAACGCATAACGCATAACGCATAACGCATAACGCATAACGCATAACGCATAACGTATAACGCATAACGCATAACGCATAACGCATAACGCATAACGCATAACGCATAACGCAATAACGCATCACGCATAACGCATCACGCATAACGCATAACGCATAACGCATTACGCATAACGCATAACGCATAAGGCATAAGCATAACGCATAACGCATAACGCATAACCCATAGCGCATAACGCTTAACGCGTAAAGCAAAACTCATAACCCATAACGCATAACGCATAACGCATAACGCATAACGCATAACGCATAACGCATAACGCATAACGCATAACGCATAACGCATAACGCATAACGCATAACGCATAACGCATAACGCAAAACGCATAACGCATAACGCATAACGCATAACGCATAACGCATAACGCATAACGCATAACGCATAACGCATAACGCATAACGCATCACGCATAACGCATCACGCATAACGCATAACGCATAACGCATTACGCATAACGCATAACGCATAACGCATAACGCATAACGCATAACGCATAACGCATAACGCATAAACGCATAACGATAACGCATAACGCATAACGCAATAACGCATAACGCATAACGCATAACGCATAACGCATAACGCATAACGCATAACGCATAACGCATAACGCATAACGCATAACGCATAACGCATAACGCATAACGCATAACGCATAACGCATAACGCATAACGCATAACGCATAACGCATAACGCATAACGCATAACGCATAACGCATAACGCATAACGCATAACGCATAACGCATAACGCATAACGCATAACGCATAACGCATAACGCATACGCATAACGCATAACGCATAACGCATAACGCATAACGCATAACGCATAACGCATAACGCATAACGCATAACGCATAACGCATAACGCATAACGCATAACGCATAACGCATAACGCATAACGCATAACGCATAACGCATAACGCATAACGCATAACGCATAACGCATAACGCATAACGCATAACGCATAACGCATAACGCATAACGCATAACGCATAACGCATAACGCATAACGCATAACGCATAACGCATAACGCATAACGCATAACGCATAGCGCATAACGCATAACGCATAACGCATAACGCATAACGCATAACGCATAACGCATAACGCATAACGCATAACGCATAACGCATAACGCATCACGCATAACGCATCACGCATAACGCATAACGCATAACGCATTACGCATAACGCATAACGCATAAGGCATAAGCATAACGCATAACGCATAACGCATAACGCATAACGCATAACGCATAACGCATAACGCATAACGCATAACGCATAACGCATAACGCATAACGCATAACGCATAACGCATAACGCATAACGCATAACGCATAGCGCATAACGCATAACGCATAACGCATAACGCATAACGCATAACGCATAACGCATAACGCATAACGCATAACGCATCACGCATAACGCATCACGCATAACGCATAACGCATAACGCATTACGCATAACGCATAACGCATAAGGCATAAGCATAACGCATAACGCATAACGCATAACCCATAGCGCATAACGCTTTACGCGTAAAGCAAAACTCATAACCCATAACGCATAACGCATAACGCATAACGCATAACGCATAACGCATAACGCATAACGCATAACGCATAACGCATAACGCATAACGCATAACGCATAACGCAT
>NW_027470423.1:0-38330 GCF_051020765.1 Lasioglossum baleicum
TGAAGACATAAGCTCGAATAAATCGTGATCGTGCTTGCCGAATCGGAGTTGCCGTGCCAATTTCGCATATCTGCATACAAATGCACTGATCTAGCACGCGAAACGGCGATTCCGCACAGAAATTCATTTGTGAAACAAATAATCGTCGAATCTGACTTAAGCTCGAATAGATCGTGATCGTGCTTGCCGAATCGGAGTTTTCGTGCCAATTTCGCATATTTGCATGCAAATGCACTGATCTAGCGCGCGAAACAGCGATTCCGCACAGAAATACACTTCTCAAACGAAGAATCGTCGAATCTGACATAAGCTCGAATAAATCGTGGTCGTGCTTGCCGAATCGGAGTTTCCGTACCAATTTCGCATATTTGCATACAAATGCACTGATCTAGCACGCTAAACAGCGATTCCGTACAGAAATTTATTTGTGAAACGAATAATCGTTGAATCTGACATAAGCTCGAATAAATCATGATCGTGCTTGCCAAATCGGAGTTTTCGTGCCAATTTCGCATATTTGCATGCAGATGCACTGATCTAGCGCGCGAAACAGCGATTCCGCACAGAAATACACTTCTGAAACGAAGAATCGTCGAAACTGACATAGGCTCGAATAAATTGTGATCGTGCTTGCCGGGTCGGAGTTTCTATTCCAATTTCGCATACTTGCATGCAAATGCACTGATATAGCGCGCGAAACAGCGATTCCGCACAGAAATACACTTCTGAAACGAAGAATCGTCGAATCTGACATAAGCTCGAATGAATCGTGGTCGTGCTTGCCAAATCGGAGTTGCCGTGCCAATTTCGCATATCTGCATACAAATGCACTGATCTAGCACGCGAAACGGCGATTCCGCACAGAAATTCATTTGTGAAACAAATAATCGTCGAATCTGACATAAGCTCGAATAAATCGTGATCGTGCTTGCCGAATCGGAGTTTTCGTGCCAATTTCGCATATTTGCATGCAAATGCACTGATCTAGCGCGCGAAACAGCGATTCCGCACAGAAATACACTTCTGAAACGAAGAATCGTCGAATCTGACATAAGCTCGAATAAATTGTGATCGTGATTGCCGGGTCGGAGTTTCGATTCCAATTTCTCATACTTGCATGCAAACGCACTGATATAGCACGCGAAACAGCGATTCCGCACAGAAATACACTTCTGAAACGAAGAATGTCGAAACAGACATAGGCTCGAATAAATTGTGATCGTGCTTGCCGGGTCGGATTTTCTATTCCAATTTCGCATGCTTGCATCCAAATGCACTGATATAGCACGCGAAACAGCGATTCCGCACAGAAATACACTTCTGAAACGAAGAATCGTCGAATCTGACATAACCTCGAATGAATCGTGGTCGTGCTTGCCGAATCGGAGTTTCCGTGCCAATTTCGCATACTTGCATGCAATTGCACTGATATAGCACGCGAAACAGCGATTCCGCACAGAAATACACTTCTGAAACGAAGAATCGTCGAATCTGACATAAGCTCGAATAAATCGGGATCGTGATTGCCGGGTCGGAGTTTCGATTCCAATTTCTCATACTTGCATGCAAATGCACTGATCTAGCGCGCGAAACAGCGATTCCGCACAGAAATACACTTCTCAAACGAAGAATCGTCGAATCTGACATAAGCTCGAATAAATCGTGATCGTGCTTGCCGAATCGGAGTTTTCGTGCCAATTTCGCATATTTGCATGCAAATGCACTGATCTAGCGCGCGAAACAGCGATTCCGCACAGAAATACACTTCTCAAACGAAGAATCGTCGAATCTGACATAAGCTCGAATAAATCGTGATCGTGCTTGCCGAATCGGAGTTTTCGTGCCAATTTCGCATATTTGCATGCAAATGCACTGATCTAGCGCGCGAAACAGCGATTCCGCACAGAAATACACTTCTGAAACGAAGGATCGTCGAATCTGACATAAGCTCGAATAAATCGTGATCGTGCTTGCCGAATCGGAGTTTTCGTGCCAATTTCGCATATTTGCATGCAAATGCACTGATCTAGCGCGCGAAACAGCGATTCCGCACAGAAATACACTTCTCAAACGAAGAATCGTCGAATCTGACATAAGCTCGAATAAATCGTGGTCGTGCTTGCCGAATCGGAGTTTCCGTACCAATTTCGCATATTTGCATACAAATGCACTGATCTAGCACGCTAAACAGCGATTCCTTACAGAAATTCATTTGTGAAACGAATAATCGTTGAATCTGACATAAGCTCGAATAAATCATGATCGTGCTTGCCAAGTCGGAGTTTTGGTGCCAATTTCGCATATTTGCATGCAGATGCACTGATCTAGCGCGCGAAACAGCGATTCCGCACAGAAATACACTTCTGAAACGAAGAATCGTCGAAACTGACATAGGCTCGAATAAATTGTGATCGTGCTTGCCGGGTCGGAGTTTCTATTCCAATTTCGCATACTTGCATGCAAATGCACTGATATAGCACGCGAAACAGCGATTCCGCACAGAAATACACTTCTGAAACGAAGAATCGTCGAATCTGACATAAGCTCGAATAAATCGTGATCGTGCTTGCCGAATCGGAGTTTTCGTGCCAATTTCGCATATTTGCATGCAAATGCACTGATCTAGCGCGCGAAACAGCGATTCCGCACAGAAATACACTTCTGAAACGAAGAATCGTCGAAACTGACATAGGCTCGAATAAATTGTGATCGTGCTTGCCGGGTCGGAGTTTCTATTCCAATTTCGCATACTTGCATGCAAATGCACTGATATAGCACGCGAAACAGCGATTCCGCACAGAAATACACTTCTGAAACGAAGAATCGTCGAATCTGACATAAGCTCGAATAAATCGTGATCGTGCTTGCCGAATCGGAGTTGCCGTGCCAATTTCGCATATCTGCATACAAATGCACTGATCTAGCACGCGAAACGGCGATTCCGCACAGAAATTCATTTGTGAAACAAATAATCGTCGAATCTGACTTAAGCTCGAATAAATCGTGATCGTGCTTGCCGAATCGGAGTTTTCGTGCCAATTTCGCATATTTGCATGCAAATGCACTGATCTAGCGCGCGAAACAGCGATTCCGCACAGAAATACACTTCTCAAACGAAGAATCGTCGAATCTGACATAAGCTCGAATAAATCGTGGTCGTGCTTGCCGAATCGGAGTTTCCGTACCAATTTCGCATATTTGCATACAAATGCACTGATCTAGCACGCTAAACAGCGATTCCGTACAGAAATTTATTTGTGAAACGAATAATCGTTGAATCTGACATAAGCTCGAATAAATCATGATCGTGCTTGCCAAATCGGAGTTTTCGTCCCAATTTCGCATATTTGCATGCAGATGCACTGATCTAGCGCGCGAAACAGCGATTCCGCACAGAAATACACTTCTGAAACGAAGAATCGTCGAAACTGACATAGGCTCGAATAAATTGTGATCGTGCTTGCCGGGTCGGAGTTTCTATTCCAATTTCGCATACTTGCATGCAAATGCACTGATATAGCGCGCGAAACAGCGATTCCGCACAGAAATACACTTCTGAAACGAAGAATCGTCGAATCTGACATAAGCTCGAATGAATCGTGGTCGTGCTTGCCAAATCGGAGTTGCCGTGCCAATTTCGCATATCTGCATACAAATGCACTGATCTAGCACGCGAAACGGCGATTCCGCACAGAAATTCATTTGTGAAACAAATAATCGTCGAATCTGACATAAGCTCGAATAAATCGTGATCGTGCTTGCCGAATCGGAGTTTTCGTGCCAATTTCGCATATTTGCATGCAAATGCACTGATCTAGCGCGCAAAACAGCGATTCCGCACAGAAATACACTTCTCAAACGAAGAATCGTCGAATCTGACATAAGCTCGAATAAATCGTGGTCGTGCTTGCCGAATCGGAGTTTCGATTCCAATTTCTCATACTTGCATGCAAATGCACTGATCTAGAGCGCGAAACAGCGATTCCGCACAGAAATACACTTCTGAAACGAAGAATGTCGAAACAGACATAGGCTCGAATAAATTGTGATCGTGCTTGCCGGGTCGGATTTTCTATTCCAATTTCGCATACTTGCATGCAAATGCACTGATATAGCACGCGAAACAGCGATTCCGCACAGAGATACACTTCTGAAACGAAGAATCGTCGAAACTGACATAAGCTCGAATTAATCGTGGTCGTGCTTGCCGAATCGGAGTTTCCGTGCCAATTTCGCATATCTGCATACAAATATACTGATCTAGCACGCGAAACAGCGATTCCGCACAGAAATACACTTCTGAAACGAAGAATCGTCGAATCTGACATAAGCTCGAATAAATCGTGATCGTGATTACTGGGTCGGAGTTTCGATTCCAATTTCTCATACTTGCATGCAAATGCACTGATCTAGCGCGCGAAACAGCGATTCCGCACAGAAATACACTTCTCAAACGAAGAAACGTCGAATCTGACATAAGCCCGAATATATCGTGATCGTGCTTGCCAAATCGGAGTTTTCGTGCCAATTTCGCATATGTGCATACAAATGCACTGATCTAGCACGCTAAACAGCGATTCCGCACAGAAATACACTTCTGAAACGAAGAATCGTCGAATCTGACATAAGCTAGAATAAATCGTGATCGTGCTTGCCAAATCGGAGTTGCCGTGCCAATTTCGCATATCTGCATACAAATGCACTGATCTAGCACGCGAATTGGCGATTCCGCACAGAAATTCATTTGTGAAACAAATAATCGTCGAATCTGACATAAGCTCGAATAAATCGTGATCGTGCTTGCCGAATCGGAGTTTTCGTGCCAATTTCGCATATTTGCATGCAAATGCACTGATCTAGCGCGCGAAACAGCGATTCCGCACAGAAATACACTTCTCAAACGAAGAATCGTCGAATCTGACATAAGCTCGAATAAATCGTGGTCGTGCTTGCCGAATCGGAGTTTCCGTACCAATTTCGCATATTTGCATACAAATGCACTGATCTAGCACGCTAAACAGCGATTCCGTACAGAAATTCATTTGTGAAACGAATAATCGTTGAATCTGACATAAGCTCGAATAAATCATGATCGTGCTTGCCAAGTCGGAGTTTTGGTGCCAATTTCGCATATTTGCATGCAGATGCACTGATCTAGCGCGCGAAACAGCGATTCCGCACAGAAATACACTTCTGAAACGAAGAATCGTCGAAACTGACATAGGCTCGAATAAATTGTGATCGTGCTTGCCGGGTCGGAGTTTCTATTCCAATTTCGCATACTTGCATGCAAATGCACTGATATAGCACGCGAAACAGCGATTCCGCACAGAAATACACTTCTGAAACGAAGAATCGTCGAATCTGACATAAGCTCGAATAAATCGTGATCGTGCTTGCCGAATCGGAGTTGCCGTGCCAATTTCGCATATCTGCATACAAATGCACTGATCTAGCACGCGAAACGGCGATTCCGCACAGAAATTCATTTGTGAAACAAATAATCGTCGAATCTGACATAAGCTCGAATAAATCGTGATCGTGCTTGCCGAATCGGAGTTTTCGTGCCAATTTCGCATATTTGCATGCAAATGCACTGATCTAGCGCGCGAAACAGCGATTCCGCACAGAAATACACTTCTGAAACGAAGAATCGTCGAAACTGACATAGGCTCGAATAAATTGTGATCGTGCTTGCCGGGTCGGAGTTTCTATTCCAATTTCGCATACTTGCATGCAAATGCACTGATATAGCACGCGAAACAGCGATTCCGCACAGAAATACACTTCTGAAACGAAGAATCGTCGAATCTGACATAAGCTCGAATAAATCGTGATCGTGCTTGCCGAATCGGAGTTGCCGTGCCAATTTCGCATATCTGCATACAAATGCACTGATCTAGCACGCGAAACGGCGATTCCGCACAGAAATTCATTTGTGAAACAAATAATCGTCGAATCTGACTTAAGCTCGAATAGATCGTGATCGTGCTTGCCGAATCGGAGTTTTCGTGCCAATTTCGCATATTTGCATGCAAATGCACTGATCTAGCGCGCGAAACAGCGATTCCGCACAGAAATACACTTCTCAAACGAAGAATCGTCGAATCTGACATAAGCTCGAATAAATCGTGGTCGTGCTTGCCGAATCGGAGTTTCCGTACCAATTTCGCATATTTGCATACAAATGCACTGATCTAGCACGCTAAACAGCGATTCCGTACAGAAATTTATTTGTGAAACGAATAATCGTTGAATCTGACATAAGCTCGAATAAATCATGATCGTGCTTGCCAAATCGGAGTTTTCGTGCCAATTTCGCATATTTGCATGCAGATGCACTGATCTAGCGCGCGAAACAGCGATTCCGCACAGAAATACACTTCTGAAACGAAGAATCGTCGAAACTGACATAGGCTCGAATAAATTGTGATCGTGCTTGCCGGGTCGGAGTTTCTATTCCAATTTCGCATACTTGCATGCAAATGCACTGATATAGCGCGCGAAACAGCGATTCCGCACAGAAATACACTTCTGAAACGAAGAATCGTCGAATCTGACATAAGCTCGAATGAATCGTGGTCGTGCTTGCCAAATCGGAGTTGCCGTGCCAATTTCGCATATCTGCATACAAATGCACTGATCTAGCACGCGAAACGGCGATTCCGCACAGAAATTCATTTGTGAAACAAATAATCGTCGAATCTGACATAAGCTCGAATAAATCGTGATCGTGCTTGCCGAATCGGAGTTTTCGTGCCAATTTCGCATATTTGCATGCAAATGCACTGATCTAGCGCGCGAAACAGCGATTCCGCACAGAAATACACTTCTGAAACGAAGAATCGTCGAATCTGACATAAGCTCGAATAAATTGTGATCGTGATTGCCGGGTCGGAGTTTCGATTCCAATTTCTCATACTTGCATGCAAACGCACTGATATAGCACGCGAAACAGCGATTCCGCACAGAAATACACTTCTGAAACGAAGAATGTCGAAACAGACATAGGCTCGAATAAATTGTGATCGTGCTTGCCGGGTCGGATTTTCTATTCCAATTTCGCATGCTTGCATCCAAATGCACTGATATAGCACGCGAAACAGCGATTCCGCACAGAAATACACTTCTGAAACGAAGAATCGTCGAATCTGACATAACCTCGAATGAATCGTGGTCGTGCTTGCCGAATCGGAGTTTCCGTGCCAATTTCGCATACTTGCATGCAATTGCACTGATATAGCACGCGAAACAGCGATTCCGCACAGAAATACACTTCTGAAACGAAGAATCGTCGAATCTGACATAAGCTCGAATAAATCGGGATCGTGATTGCCGGGTCGGAGTTTCGATTCCAATTTCTCATACTTGCATGCAAATGCACTGATCTAGCGCGCGAAACAGCGATTCCGCACAGAAATACACTTCTCAAACGAAGAATCGTCGAATCTGACATAAGCTCGAATAAATCGTGATCGTGCTTGCCGAATCGGAGTTTTCGTGCCAATTTCGCATATTTGCATGCAAATGCACTGATCTAGCGCGCGAAACAGCGATTCCGCACAGAAATACACTTCTCAAACGAAGAATCGTCGAATCTGACATAAGCTCGAATAAATCGTGATCGTGCTTGCCGAATCGGAGTTTTCGTGCCAATTTCGCATATTTGCATGCAAATGCACTGATCTAGCGCGCGAAACAGCGATTCCGCACAGAAATACACTTCTGAAACGAAGGATCGTCGAATCTGACATAAGCTCGAATAAATCGTGATCGTGCTTGCCGAATCGGAGTTTTCGTGCCAATTTCGCATATTTGCATGCAAATGCACTGATCTAGCGCGCGAAACAGCGATTCCGCACAGAAATACACTTCTCAAACGAAGAATCGTCGAATCTGACATAAGCTCGAATAAATCGTGGTCGTGCTTGCCGAATCGGAGTTTCCGTACCAATTTCGCATATTTGCATACAAATGCACTGATCTAGCACGCTAAACAGCGATTCCGTACAGAAATTCATTTGTGAAACGAATAATCGTTGAATCTGACATAAGCTCGAATAAATCATGATCGTGCTTGCCAAGTCGGAGTTTTGGTGCCAATTTCGCATATTTGCATGCAGATGCACTGATCTAGCGCGCGAAACAGCGATTCCGCACAGAAATACACTTCTGAAACGAAGAATCGTCGAAACTGACATAGGCTCGAATAAATTGTGATCGTGCTTGCCGGGTCGGAGTTTCTATTCCAATTTCGCATACTTGCATGCAAATGCACTGATATAGCACGCGAAACAGCGATTCCGCACAGAAATACACTTCTGAAACGAAGAATCGTCGAATCTGACATAAGCTCGAATAAATCGTGACCGTGCTTGCCGAATCGGAGTTGCCGTGCCAATTTCGCATATCTGCATACAAATGCACTGATCTAGCACGCGAAACGGCGATTCCGCACAGAAATTCATTTGTGAAACAAATAATCGTCGAATCTGACATAAGCTCGAATAAATCGTGATCGTGCTTGCCGAATCGGAGTTTTCGTGCCAATTTCGCATATTTGCATGCAAATGCACTGATCTAGCGCGCGAAACAGCGATTCCGCACAGAAATACACTTCTGAAACGAAGAATCGTCGAAACTGACATAGGCTCGAATAAATTGTGATCGTGCTTGCCGGGTCGGAGTTTCTATTCCAATTTCGCATACTTGCATGCAAATGCACTGATATAGCACGCGAAACAGCGATTCCGCACAGAAATACACTTCTGAAACGAAGAATCGTCGAATCTGACATAAGCTCGAATAAATCGTGATCGTGCTTGCCGAATCGGAGTTGCCGTGCCAATTTCGCATATCTGCATACAAATGCACTGATCTAGCACGCGAAACGGCGATTCCGCACAGAAATTCATTTGTGAAACAAATAATCGTCGAATCTGACTTAAGCTCGAATAAATCGTGATCGTGCTTGCCGAATCGGAGTTTTCGTGCCAATTTCGCATATTTGCATGCAAATGCACTGATCTAGCGCGCGAAACAGCGATTCCGCACAGAAATACACTTCTCAAACGAAGAATCGTCGAATCTGACATAAGCTCGAATAAATCGTGGTCGTGCTTGCCGAATCGGAGTTTCCGTACCAATTTCGCATATTTGCATACAAATGCACTGATCTAGCACGCTAAACAGCGATTCCGTACAGAAATTTATTTGTGAAACGAATAATCGTTGAATCTGACATAAGATCGAATAAATCATGATCGTGCTTGCCAAATCGGAGTTTTCGTCCCAATTTCGCATATTTGCATGCAGATGCACTGATCTAGCGCGCGAAACAGCGATTCCGCACAGAAATACACTTCTGAAACGAAGAATCGTCGAAACTGACATAGGCTCGAATAAATTGTGATCGTGCTTGCCGGGTCGGAGTTTCTATTCCAATTTCGCATACTTGCATGCAAATGCACTGATATAGCGCGCGAAACAGCGATTCCGCACAGAAATACACTTCTGAAACGAAGAATCGTCGAATCTGACATAAGCTCGAATGAATCGTGGTCGTGCTTGCCAAATCGAAGTTGCCGTGCCAATTTCGCATATCTGCATACAAATGCACTGATCTAGCACGCGAAACGGCGATTCCGCACAGAAATTCATTTGTGAAACAAATAATCGTCGAATCTGACATAAGCTCGAATAAATCGTGATCGTGCTTGCCGAATCGGAGTTTTCGTGCCAATTTCGCATATTTGCATGCAAATGCACTGATCTAGCGCGCAAAACAGCGATTCCGCACAGAAATACACTTCTCAAACGAAGAATCGTCGAATCTGACATAAGCTCGAATAAATCGTGGTCGTGCTTGCCGAATCGGAGTTTCGATTCCAATTTCTCATACTTGCATGCAAATGCACTGATCTAGAGCGCGAAACAGCGATTCCGCACAGAAATACACTTCTGAAACGAAGAATGTCGAAACAGACATAGGCTCGAATAAATTGTGATCGTGCTTGCCGGGTCGGATTTTCTATTCCAATTTCGCATACTTGCATGCAAATGCACTGATATAGCACGCGAAACAGCGATTCCGCACAGAGATACACTTCTGAAACGAAGAATCGTCGAAACTGACATAAGCTCGAATTAATCGTGGTCGTGCTTGCCGAATCGGAGTTTCCGTGCCAATTTCGCATATCTGCATACAAATATACTGATCTAGCACGCGAAACAGCGATTCCGCACAGAAATACACTTCTGAAACGAAGAATCGTCGAATCTGACATAAGCTCGAATAAATCGTGATCGTGATTACTGGGTCGGAGTTTCGATTCCAATTTCTCATACTTGCATGCAAATGCACTGATCTAGCGCGCGAAACAGCGATTCCGCACAGAAATACACTTCTCAAACGAAGAAACGTCGAATCTGACATAAGCCCGAATATATCGTGATCGTGCTTGCCGAATCGGAGTTTTCGTGCCAATTTCGCATATTTGCATACAAATGCACTGATCTAGCACGCTAAACAGCGATTCCGCACAGAAATACACTTCTGAAACGAAGAATGTCGAAACAGACATAGGCTCGAATAAATTGTGATCGTGCTTGCCGGGTCGGATTTTCTATTCCAATTTCGCATACTTGCATGCAAATGCACTGATATAGCACGCGAAACAGCGATTCCGCACAGAGATACACTTCTCAAACGAAGAATCGTCGAATCTGACATAAGCTCGAATAAATCGTGGTCGTGCTTGCCGAATCGGAGTTTCCGTACCAATTTCGCATATTTGCATACAAATGCACTGATCTAGCACGCTAAACAGCGATTCCGTACAGAAATTCATTTGTGAAACGAATAATCGTTGAATCTGACATAAGCTCGAATAAATCATGATCGTGCTTGCCAAATCGGAGTTTTCGTGCCAATTTCGCATATTTGCATGCAAATGCACTGATCTAGCGCGCGAAACAGCGATTCCGCACAGAAATACACTTCTGAAACGAAGAATCGTCGAATCTGACATAATCTCGAATAAATCGTGGTCGTGCTTGCCGAATCGGAGTTTCCGTGCCAATTTCGCATATTTGCATGCAGATGCACTGATCTAGCGCGCGAAACAGCGATTCCGCACAGAAATACACTTCTGAAACGAAGAATCGTCGAAACTGACATAGGCTCGAATAAGTTGTGATCGTGCTTGCCGGGTCGGAGTTTCTATTCCAATTTCGCATACTTGCATGCAAATGCACTGATATAGCACGCGAAACAGCGATTCCGCACAGAAATACACTTCTGAAACGAAGAATCGTCGAATCTGACATAAGCTCGAATAAATCGTGATCGTGCTTGCCGAATCGGAGTTGCCGTGCCAATTTCGCATATCTGCATACAAATGCACTGATCTAGCACGCGAAACGGCGATTCCGCACAGAAATTCATTTGTGAAACAAATAATCGTCGAATCTGACATAAGCTCGAATAAATCGTGATCGTGCTTGCCGAATCGGAGTTTTCGTGCCAATTTTGCATATTTGCATGCAAATGCACTGATCTAGCGCGCAAACAGCGATTCCGCATAGAAATACACTTCTGAAACGAAGAATCGTCGAATCTGACATAATCTCGAATAAATCGTGGTCGTGCTTGCCGAATCGGAGTTTCCGTGCCAATTTCGCATATTTGCATGCAGATGCACTGATCTAGCGCGCGAAACAGTGATTCCGCACAGAAATACACTTCTGAAACGAAGAATCGTCGAAACTGACATAGGCTCGAATAAGTTGTGATCGTGCTTGCCGGGTCGGAGTTTCTATTCCAATTTCGCATACTTGCATGCAAATGCACTGATATAGCACGCGAAACAGCGATTCCGCACAGAAATACACTTCTGAAACGAAGAATCGTCGAATCTGACATAAGCTCGAATAAATCGTGATCGTGCTTGCCAAATCGGAGTTTCCGTGCCAATTTCGCATATCTGCATACAAATGCACTGATCTAGCACGCGAAACGGCGATTCCGCACAGAAATTCATTTGTGAAACAAATAATCGTCGAATCTGACATAAGCTCGAATAAATCGTGATCGTGCTTGCCGAATCGGAGTTTTCGTGCCAATTTCGCATATTTGCATGCAAATGCACTGATCTAGCGCGCGAAACAGCGATTCCGCACAGAAATACACTTCTCAAACGAAGAATCGTCGAATCTGACATAAGCTCGAATAAATCGTGGTCGTGCTTGCCGAATCGGAGTTTCGATTCCAATTTCTCATACTTGCATGCAAATGCACTGATCTAGAGCGCGAAACAGCGATTCCGCACAGAAATACACTTCTCAAACGAAGAATCGTCGAATCTGACATAAGCTCGAATAAATCGTGATCGTGCTTGCCGAATCGGAGTTTTCGTGCCAATTTCGCATATTTGCATGCAAATGCACTGATCTAGCGCGCGAAACAGCGATTCCGCACAGAAATACACTTCTGAAACGAAGGATCGTCGAATCTGACATAAGCTCGAATAAATCGTGATCGTGCTTGCCGAATCGGAGTTTTCGTGCCAATTTCGCATATTTGCATGCAAATGCACTGATCTAGCGCGCGAAACAGCGATTCCGCACAGAAATACACTTCTCAAACGAAGAATCGTCGAATCTGACATAAGCTCGAATAAATCGTGGTCGTGCTTGCCGAATCGGAGTTTCCGTACCAATTTCGCATATTTGCATACAAATGCACTGATCTAGCACGCTAAACAGCGATTCCGTACAGAAATTCATTTGTGAAACGAATAATCGTTGAATCTGACGTAAGCTCGAATAAATCATGATCGTGCTTGCCAAGTCGGAGTTTTGGTGCCAATTTCGCATATTTGCATGCAGATGCACTGATCTAGCGCGCGAAACAGCGATTCCGCACAGAAATACACTTCTGAAACGAAGAATCGTCGAAACTGACATAGGCTCGAATAAATTGTGATCGTGCTTGCCGGGACGGAGTTTCTATTCCAATTTCGCATACTTGCATGCAAATGCACTGATATAGCACGCGAAACAGCGATTCCGCACAGAAATACACTTCTGAAACGAAGAATCGTCGAATCTGACATAAGCTCGAATAAATCGTGATCGTGCTTGCCGAATCGGAGTTGCCGTGCCAATTTCGCATATCTGCATACAAATGCACTGATCTAGCACGCGAAACGGCGATTCCGCACAGAAATTCATTTGTGAAACAAATAATCGTCGAATCTGACATAAGCTCGAATAAATCGTGATCGTGCTTGCCGAATCGGAGTTTTCGTGCCAATTTCGCATATTTGCATGCAAATGCACTGATCTAGCGCGCGAAACAGCGATTCCGCACAGAAATACACTTCTGAAACGAAGAATCGTCGAAACTGACATAGGCTCGAATAAATTGTGATCGTGCTTGCCGGGTCGGAGTTTCTATTCCAATTTCGCATACTTGCATGCAAATGCACTGATATAGCACGCGAAACAGCGATTCCGCACAGAAATACACTTCTGAAACGAAGAATCGTCGAATCTGACATAAGCTCGAATAAATCGTGATCGTGCTTGCCGAATCGGAGTTGCCGTGCCAATTTCGCATATCTGCATACAAATGCACTGATCTAGCACGCGAAACGGCGATTCCGCACAGAAATTCATTTGTGAAACAAATAATCGTCGAATCTGACTTAAGCTCGAATAAATCGTGATCGTGCTTGCCGAATCGGAGTTTTCGTGCCAATTTCGCATATTTGCATGCAAATGCACTGATCTAGCGCGCGAAACAGCGATTCCGCACAGAAATACACTTCTCAAACGAAGAATCGTCGAATCTGACATAAGCTCGAATAAATCGTGGTCGTGCTTGCCGAATCGGAGTTTCCGTACCAATTTCGCATATTTGCATACAAATGCACTGATCTAGCACGCTAAACAGCGATTCCGTACAGAAATTTATTTGTGAAACGAATAATCGTTGAATCTGACATAAGATCGAATAAATCATGATCGTGCTTGCCAAATCGGAGTTTTCGTCCCAATTTCGCATATTTGCATGCAGATGCACTGATCTAGCGCGCGAAACAGCGATTCCGCACAGAAATACACTTCTGAAACGAAGAATCGTCGAAACTGACATAGGCTCGAATAAATTGTGATCGTGCTTGCCGGGTCGGAGTTTCTATTCCAATTTCGCATACTTGCATGCAAATGCACTGATATAGCGCGCGAAACAGCGATTCCGCACAGAAATACACTTCTGAAACGAAGAATCGTCGAATCTGACATAAGCTCGAATGAATCGTGGTCGTGCTTGCCAAATCGAAGTTGCCGTGCCAATTTCGCATATCTGCATACAAATGCACTGATCTAGCACGCGAAACGGCGATTCCGCACAGAAATTCATTTGTGAAACAAATAATCGTCGAATCTGACATAAGCTCGAATAAATCGTGATCGTGTTGCCGAATCGGAGTTTTCGTGCCAATTTCGCATATTTGCATGCAAATGCACTGATCTAGCGCGCAAAACAGCGATTCCGCACAGAAATACACTTCTCAAACGAAGAATCGTCGAATCTGACATGAGCTCGAATAAATCGTGGTCGTGCTTGCCGAATCGGAGTTTCGATTCCAATTTCTCATACTTGCATGCAAATGCACTGATCTAGAGCGCGAAACAGCGATTCCGCACAGAAATACACTTCTGAAACGAAGAATGTCGAAACAGACATAGGCTCGAATAAATTGTGATCGTGCTTGCCGGGTCGGATTTTCTATTCCAATTTCGCATACTTGCATGCAAATGCACTGATATAGCACGCGAAACAGCGATTCCGCACAGAGATACACTTCTGAAACGAAGAATCGTCGAAACTGACATAAGCTCGAATTAATCGTGGTCGTGCTTGCCGAATCGGAGTTTCCGTGCCAATTTCGCATATCTGCATACAAATATACTGATCTAGCACGCGAAACAGCGATTCCGCACAGAAATACACTTCTGAAACGAAGAATCGTCGAATCTGACATAAGCTCGAATAAATCGTGATCGTGATTACTGGGTCGGAGTTTCGATTCCAATTTCTCATACTTGCATGCAAATGCACTGATCTAGCGCGCGAAACAGCGATTCCGCACAGAAATACACTTCTCAAACGAAGAAACGTCGAATCTGACATAAGCCCGAATATATCGTGATCGTGCTTGCCGAATCGGAGTTTTCGTGCCAATTTCGCATATTTGCATACAAATGCACTGATCTAGCACGCTAAACAGCGATTCCGCACAGAAATACACTTCTGAAACGAAGAATGTCGAAACAGACATAGGCTCGAATAAATTGTGATCGTGCTTGCCGGGTCGGATTTTCTATTCCAATTTCGCATACTTGCATGCAAATGCACTGATATAGCACGCGAAACAGCGATTCCGCACAGAGATACACTTCTCAAACGAAGAATCGTCGAATCTGACATAAGCTCGAATAAATCGTGGTCGTGCTTGCCAAATCGGAGTTTTCGTGCCAATTTCGCATATTTGCATGCAAATGCACTGATCTAGCGCGCGAAACAGCGATTCCGCACAGAAATACACTTCTGAAACGAAGAATCGTCGAATCTGACATAATCTCGAATAAATCGTGGTCGTGCTTGCCGAATCGGAGTTTCCGTGCCAATTTCGCATATTTGCATGCAGATGCACTGATCTAGCGCGCGAAACAGCGATTCCGCACAGAAATACACTTCTGAAACGAAGAATCGTCGAAACTGACATAGGCTCGAATAAGTTGTGATCGTGCTTGCCGGGTCGGAGTTTCTATTCCAATTTCGCATACTTGCATGCAAATGCACTGATATAGCACGCGAAACAGCGATTCCGCACAGAAATACACTTCTGAAACGAAGAATCATCGAATCTGACATAAGCTCGAATAAATCGTGATCGTGCTTGCCGAATCGGAGTTGCCGTGCCAATTTCGCATATCTGCATACAAATGCACTGATCTAGCACGCGAAACGGCGATTCCGCACAGAAATTCATTTGTGAAACAAATAATCGTCGAATCTGACATAAGCTCGAATAAATCGTGATCGTGCTTGCCGAATCGGAGTTTTCGTGCCAATTTTGCATATTTGCATGCAAATGCACTGATCTAGCGCGCAAACAGCGATTCCGCATAGAAATACACTTCTGAAACGAAGAATCGTCGAATCTGACATAATCTCGAATAAATCGTGGTCGTGCTTGCCGAATCGGAGTTTCCGTGCCAATTTCGCATATTTGCATGCAGATGCACTGATCTAGCGCGCGAAACAGTGATTCCGCACAGAAATACACTTCTGAAACGAAGAATCGTCGAAACTGACATAGGCTCGAATAAGTTGTGATCGTGCTTGCCGGGTCGGAGTTTCTATTCCAATTTCGCATACTTGCATGCAAATGCACTGATATAGCACGCGAAACAGCGATTCCGCACAGAAATACACTTCTGAAACGAAGAATCGTCGAATCTGACATAAGCTCGAATAAATCGTGATCGTGCTTGCCAAATCGGAGTTTCCGTGCCAATTTCGCATATCTGCATACAAATGCACTGATCTAGCACGCGAAACGGCGATTCCGCACAGAAATTCATTTGTGAAACAAATAATCGTCGAATCTGACATAAGCTCGAATAAATCGTGATCGTGCTTGCCGAATCGGAGTTTTCGTGCCAATTTCGCATATTTGCATGCAAATGCACTGATCTAGCGCGCGAAACAGCGATTCCGCACAGAAATACACTTCTCAAACGAAGAATCGTCGAATCTGACATAAGCTCGAATAAATCGTGGTCGTGCTTGCCGAATCGGAGTTTCGATTCCAATTTCTCATACTTGCATGCAAATGCACTGATCTAGAGCGCGAAACAGCGATTCCGCACAGAAATACACTTCTGAAACGAAGAATGTCGAAACAGACATAGGCTCGAATAAATTGTGATCGTGCTTGCCGGGTCGGATTTTCTATTCCAATTTCGCATACTTGCATGCAAATGCACTGATATAGCACGCGAAACAGCGATTCCGCACAGAGATACACTTCTGAAACGAAGAATCGTCGAATCTGACATAAGCTCGAATGAATCGTGGTCGTGCTTGCCGAATCGGAGTTTCCGTGCCAATTTCGCATATCTGCATACAAATATACTGATCTAGCACGCGAAACAGCGATTCCGCACAGAAATACACTTCTGAAACGAAGAATCGTCGAATCTGACATAAGCTCGAATAAATCGTGATCGTGATTGCTGGGTCGGAGTTTCGATTCCAATTTCTCATACTTGCATGCAAATGCACTGATCTAGCGCGCGAAACAGCGATTCCGCACAGAAATACACTTCTCAAACGAAGAAACGTCGAATCTGACATAAGCCCGAATATATCGTGATCGTGCTTGCCGAATCGGAGTTTTCGTGCCAATTTCGCATATTTGCATACAAATGCACTGATCTAGCACGCTAAACAGCGATTCCGCACAGAAATACACTTCTGAAACGAAGAATCGTCGAATCTGACATAAGCTAGAATAAATCGTGATCGTGCTTGCCAAATCGGAGTTGCCGTGCCAATTTCGCATATCTGCATACAAATGCACTGATCTAGCACGCGAATTGGCGATTCCGCACAGAAATTCATTTGTGAAACAAATAATCGTCGAATCTGACATAAGCTCGAATAAATCGTGATCGTGCTTGCCGAATCGGAGTTTTCGTGCCAATTTCGCATATTTGCATGCAAATGCACTGATCTAGCGCGCGAAACAGCGATTCCGCACAGAAATACACTTCTCAAACGAAGAATCGTCGAATCTGACATAAGCTCGAATAAATCGTGGTCGTGCTTGCCGAATCGGAGTTTCCGTACCAATTTCGCATATTTGCATACAAATGCACTGATCTAGCACGCTAAACAGCGATTCCGTACAGAAATTTATTTGTGAAACGAATAGTCGTTGAATCTGACATAAGCTCGAATAAATCATGATCGTGCTTGCCAAGTCGGAGTTTTCGTGCCAATTTCGCATATTTGCATGCAGATGCACTGATCTAGCGCGCGAAACAGCGATTCCGCACAGAAATACACTTCTGAAACGAAGAATCGTCGAAACTGACATAGGCTCGAATAAATTATGATCGTGCTTGCCGGGTCGGAGTTTCTATTCCAATTTCGCATACTTGCATGCAAATGCACTGATATATCACGCGAAACAGCGATTCCGCACAGAAATACACTTCTGAAACGAAGAATCGTCGAATCTGACATAAGCTCGAATAAATCGTGATCGTGCTTGCCGAATCGGAGTTGCCGTGCCAATTTCGCATATCTGCATACAATTGCACTGATCTAGCACGCGAAACGGCGATTCCGCACAGAAATTCATTTGTGAAACAAATAATCGTCGAATCTGACATAAGCTCGAATAAATCGTGATCGTGCTTGCCGAATCGGAGTTTCCGTGCCAATTTCGCATACTTGCATGCAAATGCACTGATATAGCACGCGAAACAGCGATTCCGCACAGAAATACACTTCTGAAACGAAGAATCGTCGAATCTGACATAAGCTCGAATGAATCGTGATCGTGATTGCCGGGTCGGAGTTTCGATTCCAATTTCTCATACTTGCATGCAAACGCACTGATATAGCACGCGAAACAGCGATTCCGCACAGAAATACACTTCTGAAACGAAGAATGTCGAAACAGACATAGGCTCGAATAAATTGTGATCGTGCTTGCCGGGTCGGATTTTCTATTCCAATTTCGCATACTTGCATCCAAATGCACTGATATAGCACGCGAAACAGCGATTCCGCACAGAAATACACTTCTGAAAAGAAGAATCGTCGAATCTGACATAAGCTCGAATGAATCGTGGTCGTGCTTGCCGGGTCGGAGTTTCTATTCCAATTTCGCATACTTGCATGCAAATGCGCTGATATAGCACGCGAAACAGCGATTCCGCACAGAAATACACTTCTGAAACGAAGAATCGTCGAATCTGACATAAGCTCGAATAAATCGTGATCGTGATTGCCGGGTCGGAGTTTCGATTCCAATTTCTCATACTTGCATGCAAATGCACTGATCTAGCGCGCGAAACAGCGATTCCGCACAGAAATACACTTCTCAAACGAAGAATCGTCGAATCTGTCATAAGCTCGAATAAATCGTGGTCGTGCTTGCCGAATCGGAGTTTCTATTCCAATTTCGCATACTTGCATGCAAATGCACTGATCTAGCGCGCGAAACAGCGATTCCGCTCAGAAATACACTTCTGAAACGAAGAATCGTCGAATCTGACATAAGCTCGAATAAATCGTGGTCGTGCTTGCCGAATCGGAGTTTCCGTGCCAATTTCGCATACTTGCATGCAAATGCACTGATATAGCACGCGAGACAGCGATTCCGCACAGAAATACACTTCTGAAACGAAGAATCGTCGAATCTGACATAATCTCGAATAAATCGTGGTCGTGCTTGCCGAATCGGAGTTTCCGTGCCAATTTCGCATATTTGCATGCAGATGCACTGATCTAGCACGCGAAACAGCTATTCCGCACAGAAATACACTTCTGAAACGAAGAATGTCGAAACAGACATAGGCTCGAATAAATTGTGATCGTGCTTGCCGGGTCGGATTTTCTATTCCAATTTCGCATACTTGCATCCAAATGCACTGATATAGCACGCGAAACAGCGATTCCGCACAGAAATACACTTCTGAAACGAAGAATCGTCGAATCTGACATAAGCTCGAATGAATCGTGGTCGTGCTTGCCGGGTCGGAGTTTCTATTCCAATTTCGCATACTTGCATGCAAATGCGCTGATATAGCACGCGAAACAGCGATTCCGCACAGAAATACACTTCTGAAACGAAGAATCGTCGAATCTGACATAAGCTCGAATAAATCGTGGTCGTGCTTGCCGAATCGGAGTTTCCGTGCCAATTTCGCATACTTGCATGCAAATGCACTGATATAGCACGCGAAACAGCGATTCCGCACAGAAATACACTTCTGAAACGAAGAATCGTCGAATCTGACATAAGCTCGAATAAATCGTGATCGTGATTGCCGGGTCGGAGTTTCGATTCCAATTTCTCATACTTGCATGCAAACGCACTGATATAGCACGCGAAACAGCGATTCCGCACAGAAATACACTTCTGAAACGAAGAATGTCGAAACAGACATAGGCTCGAATAAATTGTGATCGTGCTTGCCGGGTCGGATTTTCTATTCCAATTTCGCATACTTGCATCCAAATGCACTGATATAGCACGCGAAACAGCGATTCCGCACAGAAATACACTTCTGAAACGAAGAATCGTCGAATCTGACATAAGCTCGAATGAATCGTGGTCGTGCTTGCCGAATCGGAGTTTCTATTCCAATTTCGCATACTTGCATGCAAATGCACTGATCTAGCGCGCGAAACAGCGATTCCGCACAGAAATACACTTCTGAAACGAAGAATCGTCGAAACTGACATAGGCTCGAATAAGTTGTGATCGTGCTTGCCGGGTCGGAGTTTCTATTCCAATTTCGCATACTTGCATGCAAATGCACTGATATAGCACGCGAAACAGCGATTCCGCACAGAAATACACTTCTGAAACGAAGAATCGTCGAATCTGACATAAGCTCGAATAAATCGTGGTCGTGCTTGCCGAATCGGAGTTTCGATTCCAATTTCTCATACTTGCATGCAAATGCACTGATATAGCACGCGAGACAGCGATTCCGCACAGAAATACACTTCTGAAACGAAGAATCGTCGAATCTGACATAATCTCGAATAAATCGTGGTCGTGCTTGCCGAATCGGAGTTTCCGTGCCAATTTCGCATATTTGCATGCAGATGCACTGATCTAGCACGCGAAACAGCTATTCCGCACAGAAATACACTTCTGAAACGAAGAATGTCGAAACAGACATAGGCTCGAATAAATTGTGATCGTGCTTGCCGGGTCGGATTTTCTATTCCAATTTCGCATACTTGCATCCAAATGCACTGATATAGCACGCGAAACAGCGATTCCGCACAGAAATACACTTCTGAAACGAAGAATCGTCGAATCTGACATAAGCTCGAATGAATCGTGGTCGTGCTTGCCGGGTCGGAGTTTCTATTCCAATTTCGCATACTTGCATGCAAATGCGCTGATATAGCACGCGAAACAGCGATTCCGCACAGAAATACACTTCTGAAACGAAGAATCGTCGAATCTGACATAAGCTCGAATAAATCGTGGTCGTGCTTGCCGAATCGGAGTTTCCGTGCCAATTTCGCATACTTGCATGCAAATGCACTGATATAGCACGCGAAACAGCGATTCCGCACAGAAATACACTTCTGAAACGAAGAATCGTCGAATCTGACATAAGCTCGAATAAATCGTGATCGTGATTGCCGGGTCGGAGTTTCGATTCCAATTTCTCATACTTGCATGCAAACGCACTGATATAGCACGCGAAACAGCGATTCCGCACAGAAATACACTTCTGAAACGAAGAATGTCGAAACAGACATAGGCTCGAATAAATTGTGATCGTGCTTGCCGGGTCGGATTTTCTATTCCAATTTCGCATACTTGCATCCAAATGCACTGATATAGCACGCGAAACAGCGATTCCGCACAGAAATACACTTCTGAAACGAAGAATCGTCGAATCTGACATAAGCTCGAATGAATCGTGGTCGTGCTTGCCGAATCGGAGTTTCTATTCCAATTTCGCATACTTGCATGCAAATGCACTGATCTAGCGCGCGAAACAGCGATTCCGCACAGAAATACACTTCTGAAACGAAGAATCGTCGAAACTGACATAGGCTCGAATAAGTTGTGATCGTGCTTGCCGGGTCGGAGTTTCTATTCCAATTTCGCATACTTGCATGCAAATGCACTGATATAGCACGCGAAACAGCGATTCCGCACAGAAATACACTTCTGAAACGAAGAATCGTCGAATCTGACATAAGCTCGAATAAATCGTGGTCGTGCTTGCCGAATCGGAGTTTCGATTCCAATTTCTCATACTTGCATGCAAATGCACTGATCTAGAGCGCGAAACAGCGATTCCGCACAGAAATACACTTCTGAAACGAAGAATGTCGAAACACACATAGGCTCGAATAAATTGTGATCGTGCTTGCCGGGTCGGATTTTCTATTCCAATTTCGCATACTTGCATGCAAATGCACTGATATAGCACGCGAAACAGCGATTCCGCACAGAGATACACTTCTGAAACGAAGAATCGTCGAATCTGACATAAGCTCGAATGAATCGTGGTCGTGCTTGCCGAATCGGAGTTTCCGTGCCAATTTTGCATATCTGCATACAAATATACTGATCTAGCACGCGAAACAGCGATTCCGCACAGAAATACACTTCTGAAACGAAGAATCGTCGAATCTGACATAAGCTCGAATAAATCGTGATCGTGATTGCCGGGTCTTAGTTTCGATTCCAATTTCTCATACTTGCATGCAAATGCACTGATCTAGCGCGCGAAACAGCGATTCCGCACAGAAATACACTTCTCAAACGAAGAAACGTCGAATCTGACATAAGCCCGAATAAATCGTGATCGTGCTTGCCGAATCGGAGTTTTCGTGCCAATTTCGCATATTTGCATACAAATGCACTGATCTAGCACGCTAAACAGCGTTTCCGCACAGAAATACACTTCTGAAACGAAGAATCGTCGAATCTGACATAAGCTAGAAAAAATCGTGATCGCGCTTGCCAAATCGGAGTTGCCGTGCCAATTTCGCATATCTGCATACAAATGCACTGATCTAGCACGCGAAACGGCGATTCCGCACAGAAATTCATTTGTGAAACAAATAATCGTCGAATCTGACATAAGCTCGAATAAATCGTGATCGTGCTTGCCGAATCGGAGTTTTCGTGCCAATTTCGCATATTTGCATGCAAATGCACTGATCTAGCGCGCGAAACAGCGATTCCGCACAGAAATACACTTCTCAAACGAAGAATCGTCGAATCTGACATAAGCTCGAATAAATCGTGGTCGTGCTTGCCGAATCGGAGTTTCCGTACCAATTTCGCACATTTGCATACAAATGCACTGATCTAGCACGCTAAACAGCGATTCCGTACAGAAATTCATTTGTGAAACGAATAATCGTTGAATCTGACGTAAGCTCGAATAAATCATGATCGTGCTTGCCGAATCGGAGTTTTCGTGCCAATTTCGCATATTTGCATGCAAATGCACTGATCTAGCGCGCGAAACAGCGATTCCGCACAGAAATACACTTCTCAAACGAAGAATCGTCGAATCTGACATAAGCTCGAATAAATCGTGGTCGTGCTTGCCGAATCGGAGTTTCGATTCCAATTTCTCATACTTGCATGCAAATGCACTGATCTAGAGCGCGAAACAGCGATTCCGCACAGAAATACACTTCTGAAACGAAGAATCGTCGAATCTGACATAAGCTCGAATGAATCGTGGTCGTGCTTGCCGAATCGGAGTTTCCGTGCCAATTTTGCATATCTGCATACAAATGCACTGATCTAGCACGCGAAACGGCGATTCCGCACAGAAATTCATTTGTGAAACAAATAATCGTCGAATCTGACATAAGCTCTAATGAATCGTGGTCGTGCTTGCCGGGTCGGAGTTTCGATTCCAATTTCTCATACTTGCATGCAAATGCACTGATCTAGTTCGCGAAACAGCGATTCCGCACAGAAATACACTTCTGAAACGAAGAATCGTCGAATCTGACATAAGCTCGAATAAATTGTGGTCGTGCTTGCCGAATCGGAGTTTCCGTGCCAATTTCGCATACTTGCATGCAAATGCACTGATATAGCACGCGAAACAGCGATTCCGCACAGAAATACACTTCTGAAACGGAGAATCGTCGAATCTGACATAAGCTCGAATAAATCGTGATCGTGATTGCCGGGTCGGAGTTTCGATTCCAATTTCGCATATTTGCATGCAAATGCACTGATCTAGCGCGCGAAACAGCGATACCGCACAGAAATACACTTCTGAAACGAAGAATCGTCGAATCTGACATAAGCTCGAATAAATCGTGATCGTGATTGCCGGGTCGGAGTTTCGATTCCAATTTCTCATACTTGCATGCAAACGCACTGATATAGCACGCGAAACAGCTATTCCGCACAGAAATACACTTCTGAAACGAAGAATGTCGAAACAGACATAGGCTCGAATAAATTGTGATCGTGCTTGCCGGGTCGGATTTTCTATTCCAATTTCGCATACTTGCATCCAAATGCACTGATATAGCACGCGAAACAGCGATTCCGCACAGAAATACACTTCTGAAACGAAGAATCGTCGAATCTGACATAAGCTCGAATGAATCGTGGTCGTGCTTGCCGGGTCGGAGTTTCTATTCCAATTTCGCATACTTGCATGCAAATGCGCTGATATAGCACGCGAAACAGCGATTCCGCACAGAAATACACTTCTGAAACGAAGAATCGTCGAATCTGACATAAGCTCGAATAAATCGTGATCGTGATTGCCGGGTCGGAGTTTCGATTCCAATTTCTCATACTTGCATGCAAACGCACTGATATAGCACGCGAAACAGCGATTCCGCACAGAAATACACTTCTGAAACGAAGAATGTCGAAACAGACATAGGCTCGAATAAATTGTGATCGTGCTTGCCGAATCGGAGTTTCCGTGCCAATTTCGCATATTTGCATGCAGATGCACTGATCTAGCGCGCGAAACAGCGATACCGCACAGAAATACACTTCTGAAACGAAGAATCGTCGAATCTGACATAAGCTCGAATAAATCGTGATCGTGATTGCCGGGTCGGAGTTTCGATTCCAATTTCGCATATTTGCATGCAAATGCACTGATCTAGCGCGCGAAACAGCGATTCCGCACAGAAATACACTTCTGAAACGAAGAATCGTCGAATCTGACATAAGCTCGAATAAATCGTGATCGTGATTGCCGGGTCGGAGTTTCGATTCCAATTTCTCATACTTGCATGCAAACGCACTGATATAGCACGCGAAACAGCTATTCCGCACAGAAATACACTTCTGAAACGAAGAATGTCGAAACAGACATAGGCTCGAATAAATTGTGATCGTGCTTGCCGGGTCGGATTTTCTATTCCAATTTCGCATACTTGCATCCAAATGCACTGATATAGCACGCGAAACAGCGATTCCGCACAGAAATACACTTCTGAAACGAAGAATCGTCGAATCTGACATAAGCTCGAATGAATCGTGGTCGTGCTTGCCGGGTCGGAGTTTCTATTCCAATTTCGCATACTTGCATGCAAATGCGCTGATATAGCACGCGAAACAGCGATTCCGCACAGAAATACACTTCTGAAACGAAGAATCGTCGAATCTGACATAAGCTCGAATAAATCGTGGTCGTGCTTGCCGAATCGGAGTTTCCGTGCCAATTTCGCATACTTGCATGCAAATGCACTGATATAGCACGCGAAACAGCGATTCCGCACAGAAATACACTTCTGAAACGAAGAATCGTCGAATCTGACATAAGCTCGAATAAATCGTGATCGTGATTGCCGGGTCGGAGTTTCGATTCCAATTTCTCATACTTGCATGCAAACGCACTGATATAGCACGCGAAACAGCGATTCCGCACAGAAATACACTTCTGAAACGAAGAATGTCGAAACAGACATAGGCTCGAATAAATTGTGATCGTGCTTGCCGGGTCGGATTTTCTATTCCAATTTCGCATACTTGCATCCAAATGCACTGATATAGCACGCGAAACAGCGATTCCGCACAGAAATACACTTCTGAAACGAAGAATCGTCGAATCTGACATAAGCTCGAATGAATCGTGGTCGTGCTTGCCGGGTCGGAGTTTCTATTCCAATTTCGCATACTTGCATGCAAATGCGCTGATATAGCACGCGAAACAGCGATTCCGCACAGAAATACACTTCTGAAACGAAGAATCGTCGAATCTGACATAAGCTCGAATAAATCGTGATCGTGATTGCCGGGTCGGAGTTTCGATTCCAATTTCTCATACTTGCATGCAAATGCACTGATCTAGCGCGCGAAACAGCGATTCCGCACAGAAATACACTTCTCAAACGAAGAATCGTCGAATCTGTCATAAGCTCGAATAAATCGTGGTCGTGCTTGCCGAATCGGAGTTTCTATTCCAATTTCGCATACTTGCATGCAAATGCACTGATCTAGCGCGCGAAACAGCGATTCCGCACAGAAATACACTTCTGAAACGAAGAATCGTCGAATCTGACATAAGCTCGAATAAATCGTGATCGTGATTGCCGGGTCTTAGTTTCGATTCCAATTTCTCATACTTGCATGCAAATGCACTGATCTAGCGCGCGAAACAGCGATTCCGCACAGAAATACACTTCTCAAACGAAGAAACGTCGAATCTGACATAAGCCCGAATAAATCGTGATCGTGCTTGCCGAATCGGAGTTTCCGTGCCAATTTCGCATATTTGCATGCAGATGCACTGATCTAGCGCGCGAAACAGCGATTCCGCACAGAAATACACTTCTGAAACGAAGAATCGTCGAATCTGACATAAGCTCGAATAAATCGTGATCGTGATTGCCGGGTCGGAGTTTCGATTCCAATTTCGCATATTTGCATGCAAATGCACTGATCTAGCGCGCGAAACAGCGATTCCGCACAGAAATACACTTCTGAAACGAAGAATCGTCGAATCTGACATAAGCTCGAATAAATCGTGATCGTGATTGCCGGGTCGGAGTTTCGATTCCAATTTCTCATACTTGCATGCAAACGCACTGATATAGCACGCGAAACAGCTATTCCGCACAGAAATACACTTCTGAAACGAAGAATGTCGAAACAGACATAGGCTCGAATAAATTGTGATCGTGCTTGCCGGGTCGGATTTTCTATTCCAATTTCGCATACTTGCATCCAAATGCACTGATATAGCACGCGAAACAGCGATTCCGCACAGAAATACACTTCTGAAACGAAGAATCGTCGAATCTGACATAAGCTCGAATGAATCGTGGTCGTGCTTGCCGGGTCGGAGTTTCTATTCCAATTTCGCATACTTGCATGCAAATGCGCTGATATAGCACGCGAAACAGCGATTCCGCACAGAAATACACTTCTGAAACGAAGAATCGTCGAATCTGACATAAGCTCGAATAAATCGTGGTCGTGCTTGCCGAATCGGAGTTTCCGTGCCAATTTCGCATACTTGCATGCAAATGCACTGATATAGCACGCGAAACAGCGATTCCGCACAGAAATACACTTCTGAAACGAAGAATCGTCGAATCTGACATAAGCTCGAATAAATCGTGATCGTGATTGCCGGGTCGGAGTTTCGATTCCAATTTCTCATACTTGCATGCAAACGCACTGATATAGCACGCGAAACAGCGATTCCGCACAGAAATACACTTCTGAAACGAAGAATGTCGAAACAGACATAGGCTCGAATAAATTGTGATCGTGCTTGCCGGGTCGGATTTTCTATTCCAATTTCGCATACTTGCATCCAAATGCACTGATATAGCACGCGAAACAGCGATTCCGCACAGAAATACACTTCTGAAACGAAGAATCGTCGAATCTGACATAAGCTCGAATGAATCGTGGTCGTGCTTGCCGAATCGGAGTTTCTATTCCAATTTCGCATACTTGCATGCAAATGCACTGATCTAGCGCGCGAAACAGCGATTCCGCACAGAAATACACTTCTGAAACGAAGAATCGTCGAAACTGACATAGGCTCGAATAAGTTGTGATCGTGCTTGCCGGGTCGGAGTTTCTATTCCAATTTCGCATACTTGCATGCAAATGCACTGATATAGCACGCGAAACAGCGATTCCGCACAGAAATACACTTCTGAAACGAAGAATCGTCGAATCTGACATAAGCTCGAATAAATCGTGGTCGTGCTTGCCGAATCGGAGTTCCCGTGCCAATTTCGCATACTTGCATGCAAATGCACTGATATAGCACGCGAAACAGCGATTCCGCACAGAAATACACTTCTGAAACGAAGAATCGTCGAATCTGACATAAGCTCGAATAAATCGTGATCGTGCTTGCCAAATCGGAGTTGCCGTGCCAATTTCGCATATCTGCATACAAATGCACTGATCTAGCACGCGAAACGGCGATTCCGCACAGAAATTCATTTGTGAAACAAATAATCGTCGAATCTGACATAAGCTCGAATAAATCGTGATCGTGCTTGCCGAATCGGAGTTTTCGTGCCAATTTCGCATATTTGCATGCAAATGCACTGATCTAGCCCGCGAAACAGCGATTCCGCACAGAAATACACTTCTCAAACGAAGAATCGTCGAATCTGACATAAGCTCGAATAAATCGTGGTCGTGCTTGCCGAATCGGAGTTTCGATTCCAATTTCTCATACTTGCATGCAAATGCACTGATCTAGAGCGCGAAACAGCGATTCCGCACAGAAATACACTTCTGAAACGAAGAATGTCGAAACACACATAGGCTCGAATAAATTGTGATCGTGCTTGCCGGGTCGGATTTTCTATTCCAATTTCGCATACTTGCATGCAAATGCACTGATATAGCACGCGAAACAGCGATTCCGCACAGAGATACACTTCTGAAACGAAGAATCGTCGAATCTGACATAAGCTCGAATGAATCGTGGTCGTGCTTGCCGAATCGGAGTTTCCGTGCCAATTTTGCATATCTGCATACAAATATACTGATCTAGCACGCGAAACAGCGATTCCGCACAGAAATACACTTCTGAAACGAAGAATCGTCGAATCTGACATAAGCTCGAATAAATCGTGATCGTGATTGCCGGGTCTTAGTTTCGATTCCAATTTCTCATACTTGCATGCAAACGCACTGATATAGCACGCGAGACAGCGATTCCGCACAGAAATACACTTCTGAAACGAAGAATGTCGAAACAGACATAGGCTCGAATAAATTGTGATCGTGCTTGCCGGGTCGGATTTTCTATTCCAATTTCGCATACTTGCATCCAAATGCACTGATATAGCACGCGAAACAGCGATTCCGCACAGAAATACACTTCTGAAACGAAGAATCGTCGAATCTGACATAAGCTCGAATGAATCGTGGTCGTGCTTGCCGAATCGGAGTTTCTATTCCAATTTCGCATACTTGCATGCAAATGCACTGATCTAGCGCGCGAAACAGCGATTCCGCACAGAAATACACTTCTGAAACGAAGAATCGTCGAAACTGACATAGGCTCGAATAAGTTGTGATCGTGCTTGCCGGGTCGGAGTTTCTATTCCAATTTCGCATACTTGCATGCAAATGCACTGATATAGCACGCGAAACAGCGATTCCGCACAGAAATACACTTCTGAAACGAAGAATCGTCGAATCTGACATAAGCTCGAATAAATCGTGGTCGTGCTTGCCGAATCGGAGTTCCCGTGCCAATTTCGCATACTTGCATGCAAATGCACTGATATAGCACGCGAAACAGCGATTCCGCACAGAAATACACTTCTGAAACGAAGAATCGTCGAATCTGACATAAGCTCGAATAAATCGTGATCGTGCTTGCCAAATCGGAGTTGCCGTGCCAATTTCGCATATCTGCATACAAATGCACTGATCTAGCACGCGAAACGGCGATTCCGCACAGAAATTCATTTGTGAAACAAATAATCGTCGAATCTGACATAAGCTCGAATAAATCGTGATCGTGCTTGCCGAATCGGAGTTTTCGTGCCAATTTCGCATATTTGCATGCAAATGCACTGATCTAGCCCGCGAAACAGCGATTCCGCACAGAAATACACTTCTCAAACGAAGAATCGTCGAATCTGACATAAGCTCGAATAAATCGTGGTCGTGCTTGCCGAATCGGAGTTTCGATTCCAATTTCTCATACTTGCATGCAAATGCACTGATCTAGAGCGCGAAACAGCGATTCCGCACAGAAATACACTTCTGAAACGAAGAATGTCGAAACACACATAGGCTCGAATAAATTGTGATCGTGCTTGCCGGGTCGGATTTTCTATTCCAATTTCGCATACTTGCATGCAAATGCACTGATATAGCACGCGAAACAGCGATTCCGCACAGAGATACACTTCTGAAACGAAGAATCGTCGAATCTGACATAAGCTCGAATGAATCGTGGTCGTGCTTGCCGAATCGGAGTTTCCGTGCCAATTTTGCATATCTGCATACAAATATACTGATCTAGCACGCGAAACAGCGATTCCGCACAGAAATACACTTCTGAAACGAAGAATCGTCGAATCTGACATAAGCTCGAATAAATCGTGATCGTGATTGCCGGGTCTTAGTTTCGATTCCAATTTCTCATACTTGCATGCAAATGCACTGATCTAGCGCGCGAAACAGCGATTCCGCACAGAAATACACTTCTCAAACGAAGAAACGTCGAATCTGACATAAGCCCGAATAAATCGTGATCGTGCTTGCCGAATCGGAGTTTTCGTGCCAATTTCGCATATTTGCATACAAATGCACTGATCTAGCACGCTAAACAGCGTTTCCGCACAGAAATACACTTCTGAAACGAAGAATCGTCGAATCTGACATAAGCTAGAAAAAATCGTGATCGCGCTTGCCAAATCGGAGTTGCCGTGCCAATTTCGCATATCTGCATACAAATGCACTGATCTAGCACGCGAAACGGCGATTCCGCACAGAAATTCATTTGTGAAACAAATAATCGTCGAATCTGACATAAGCTCGAATAAATCGTGATCGTGCTTGCCGAATCGGAGTTTTCGTGCCAATTTCGCATATTTGCATGCAAATGCACTGATCTAGCGCGCGAAACAGCGATTCCGCACAGAAATACACTTCTCAAACGAAGAATCGTCGAATCTGACATGAGCTCGAATAAATCGTGGTCGTGCTTGCCGAATCGGAGTTTCCGTACCAATTTCGCACATTTGCATACAAATGCACTGATCTAGCACGCTAAACAGCGATTCCGTACAGAAATTCATTTGTGAAACGAATAATCGTTGAATCTGACGTAAGCTCGAATAAATCATGATCGTGCTTGCCGAATCGGAGTTTTCGTGCCAATTTCGCATATTTGCATGCAAATGCACTGATCTAGCGCGCGAAACAGCGATTCCGCACAGAAATACACTTCTCAAACGAAGAATCGTCGAATCTGACATAAGCTCGAATAAATCGTGGTCGTGCTTGCCGAATCGGAGTTTCGATTCCAATTTCTCATACTTGCATGCAAATGCACTGATCTAGAGCGCGAAACAGCGATTCCGCACAGAAATACACTTCTGAAACGAAGAATGTCGATACAGACATAGGCTCGAATAAATTGTGATCGTGCTTGCCGGGTCGGATTTTCTATTCCAATTTCGCATACTTGCATGCAAATGCACTGATATAGCACGCGAAACAGCGATTCCGCACAGAGATACACTTCTGAAACGAAGAATCGTCGAATCTGACATAAGCTCGAATGAATCGTGGTCGTGCTTGCCGAATCGGAGTTTCCGTGCCAATTTTGCATATCTGCATACAAATATACTGATCTAGCACGCGAAACAGCGATTCCGCACAGAAATACACTTCTGAAACGAAGAATCGTCGAATCTGACATAAGCTCGAATAAATCGTGATCGTGATTGCCGGGTCTTAGTTTCGATTCCAATTTCTCATACTTGCATGCAAATGCACTGATCTAGCGCGCGAAACAGCGATTCCGCACAGAAATACACTTCTCAAACGAAGAAACGTCGAATCTGACATAAGCCCGAATAAATCGTGATCGTGCTTGCCGAATCGGAGCTTTCGTGCCAATTTCGCATATTTGCATACAAATGCACTGATCTAGCACGTTAAACAGCGTTTCCGCACAGAAATACACTTCTAAAACGAAGAATCGTCGAATCTGACATAAGCTAGAAAAAATCGTGATCGTGCTTGCCAAATCGGAGTTGCCGTGCCAATTTCGCATATCTGCATACAAATGCACTGATCTAGCACGCGAAACGGCGATTCCGCACAGAAATTCATTTGTGAAACAAATAATCGTCGAATCTGACATAAGCTCGAATAAATCGTGATCGTGCTTGCCGAATCGGAGTTTTCGTGCCAATTTCGCATATTTGCATGCAAATGCACTGATCTAGCGCGCGAAACAGCGATTCCGCACAGAAATACACTTCTCAAACGAAGAATCGTCGAATCTGACATAAGCTCGAATAAATCGTGGTCGTGCTTGCCGAATCGGAGTTTCCGTACCAATTTCGCACATTTGCATACAAATGCACTGATCTAGCACGCTAAACAGCGATTCCGTACAGAAATTCATTTGTGAAACGAATAATCGTTGAATCTGACATAAGCTCGAATAAATCATGATCGTGCTTGCCAAATCGGAGTTTTCGTGCCAATTTCGCATATTTGCATGCAGATGCACTGATCTAGCGCGCGAAACAGCGATTCCGCACAGAAATACACTTCTGAAACGAAGAATCGTCGAAACTGACATAGGCTCGAATAAATTGTGATCGTGCTTGCCGGGTCGGAGTTTCTATTCCAATTTCGCATACTTGCATGCAAATGCACTGATATAGCACGCGAAACAGCGATTCCGCACAGAAATACACTTCTGAAACGAAGAATCGTCGAATCTGACATAAGCTCGAATAAATCATGATCGTGCTTGCCGAATCGGAGTTGCCGTGCCAATTTCGCATATCTGCATACAAATGCACTGATCTAGCACGCGAAACGGCGATTCCGCACAGAAATACACTTCTGAAACGAAGAATCGTTGAATCTGACATAATCTCGAATAAATCGTGGTCGTGCTTGCCGAATCGGAGTTTCTATTCCAATTTCGCATACTTGCATGCAAATGCACTGATCTAGCGCGCGAAACAGCGATTCCGCACAGAAATACACTTCTGAAACGAAGAATCGTCGAATCTGACCTAAGCTCGAATAAATCGTGGTCGTGCTTGCCGAATCGGAGTTTCCGTGCCAATTTCGCATATTTGCATGCAGATGCACTGATCTAGCGCGCGAAACAGCGATTCCGCACAGAAATACACTTCTGAAACGAAGAATCGTCGAAACTGACATAGGCTCGAATAATTTGTGATCGTGCTTGCCGGGTCGGAGTTTCTATTCCAATTTCGCATACTTGCATGCAAATGCACTGATATAGCACGCGAAACAGCGATTCCGCACAGAAATACACTTCTGAAACGAAGAATCGTCGAATCTGACATAAGCTCGAATAAATCGTGATCGTGCTTGCCGAATCGGAGTTGCCGTGCCAATTTCGCATATCTGCATACAAATGCACTGATCTAGCACGCGAAACGGCGATTCCGCACAGAAATTCATTTGTGAAACAAATAATCGTCGAATCTGACATAAGCTCGAATAAATCGTGATCGTGCTTGCCGAATCGGAGTTTTCGTGCCAATTTCGCATATTTGCATGCAAATGCACTGATCTAGCGCGCGAAACAGCGATTCCGCGTAGAAATACACTTCTGAAACGAAGAATCGTCGAATCTGACATAATCTCGAATAAATCGTGGTCGTGCTTGCCGAATCGGAGTTTCCGTGCCAATTTCGCATATTTGCATGCAGATGCACTGATCTAGCGCGCGAAACAGCGATTCCGCACAGAAATACACTTCTGAAACGAAGAATCGTCGAAACTGACATAGGCTCGAATAAGTTGTGATCGTGCTTGCCGGGTCGGAGTTTCTATTCCAATTTCGCATACTTGCATGCAAATGCACTGATATAGCACGCGAAACAGCGATTCCGCACAGAAATACACTTCTGAAACGAAGAATCGTCGAATCTGACATAAGCTCGAATAAATCGTGATCGTGCTTGCCAAATCGGAGTTTCCGTGCCAATTTCGCATATCTGCATACAAATGCACTGATCTAGCACACGAAACGGCGATTCCGCACAGAAATTCATTTGTGAAACAAATAATCATCGAATCTGACATAAGCTCGAATAAATCGTGATCGTGCTTGCCGAATCGGAGTTTTCGTGCCAATTTCGCATATTTGCATGCAAATGCACTGATCTAGCGCGCGAAACAGCGATTCCGCACAGAAATACACTTCTCAAACGAAGAATCGTCGAATCTGACATAAGCTCGAATAAATCGTGGTCGTGCTTGCCGAATCGGAGTTTCCGTACCAATTTCGCATATTTGCATACAAATGCACTGATCTAGCACGCTAAACAGCGATTCCGTACAGAAATTCATTTGTGAAACGAATAATCGTTGAATCTGACATAAGCTCGAATAAATCATGATCGTGCTTGCCAAGTCGGAGTTTTGGTGCCAATTTCGCATATTTGCATGCAGATGCACTGATCTAGCGCGCGAAACAGCGATTCCGCACAGAAATACACTTCTGAAACGAAGAATCGTCGAAACTGACATAGGCTCGAATAAATTGTGATCGTGCTTGCCGGGTCGGAGTTTCTATTCCAATTTCGCATACTTGCATGCAAATGCACTGATATAGCACGCGAAACAGCGATTCCGCACAGAAATACACTTCTGAAACGAAGAATCGTCGAATCTGACATAAGCTCGAATAAATCGTGATCGTGCTTGCCGAATCGGAGTTGCCGTGCCAATTTCGCATATCTGCATACAAATGCACTGATCTAGCACGCGAAACGGCGATTCCGCACAAAAATTCATTTGTGAAACAAATAATCGTCGAATCTGACATAAGCTCGAATAAATCGTGATCGTGCTTGCCGAATCGGAGTTTTCGTGCCAATTTCGCATATTTGCATGCAAATGCACTGATCTAGCGCGCGAAACAGCGATTCCGCACAGAAATACACTTCTGAAACGAAGAATCGTCGAAACTGACATAGGCTCGAATAAGTTGTGATCGTGCTTGCCGGGTCGGAGTTTCTATTCCAATTTCGCATACTTGCATGCAAATGCACTGATATAGCACGCGAAACAGCGATTCCGCACAGAAATACACTTCTGAAACGAAGAATCGTCGAATCTGACATAAGCTCGAATAAATCGTGGTCGTGCTTGCCGAATCGGAGTTCCCGTGCCAATTTCGCATACTTGCATGCAAATGCACTGATATAGCACGCGAAACAGCGATTCCGCACAGAAATACACTTCTGAAACGAAGAATCGTCGAATCTGACATAAGCTCGAATAAATCGTGATCGTGCTTGCCAAATCGGAGTTGCCGTGCCAATTTCGCATATCTGCATACAAATGCACTGATCTAGCACGCGAAACGGCGATTCCGCACAGAAATTCATTTGTGAAACAAATAATCGTCGAATCTGACATAAGCTCGAATAAATCGTGATCGTGCTTGCCGAATCGGAGTTTTCGTGCCAATTTCGCATATTTGCATGCAAATGCACTGATCTAGCCCGCGAAACAGCGATTCCGCACAGAAATACACTTCTCAAACGAAGAATCGTCGAATCTGACATAAGCTCGAATAAATCGTGGTCGTGCTTGCCGAATCGGAGTTTCGATTCCAATTTCTCATACTTGCATGCAAATGCACTGATCTAGAGCGCGAAACAGCGATTCCGCACAGAAATACACTTCTGAAACGAAGAATGTCGAAACACACATAGGCTCGAATAAATTGTGATCGTGCTTGCCGGGTCGGATTTTCTATTCCAATTTCGCATACTTGCATGCAAATGCACTGATATAGCACGCGAAACAGCGATTCCGCACAGAGATACACTTCTGAAACGAAGAATCGTCGAATCTGACATAAGCTCGAATGAATCGTGGTCGTGCTTGCCGAATCGGAGTTTCCGTGCCAATTTTGCATATCTGCATACAAATATACTGATCTAGCACGCGAAACAGCGATTCCGCACAGAAATACACTTCTGAAACGAAGAATCGTCGAATCTGACATAAGCTCGAATAAATCGTGATCGTGATTGCCGGGTCTTAGTTTCGATTCCAATTTCTCATACTTGCATGCAAACGCACTGATATAGCACGCGAGACAGCGATTCCGCACAGAAATACACTTCTGAAACGAAGAATGTCGAAACAGACATAGGCTCGAATAAATTGTGATCGTGCTTGCCGGGTCGGATTTTCTATTCCAATTTCGCATACTTGCATCCAAATGCACTGATATAGCACGCGAAACAGCGATTCCGCACAGAAATACACTTCTGAAACGAAGAATCGTCGAATCTGACATAAGCTCGAATGAATCGTGGTCGTGCTTGCCGAATCGGAGTTTCTATTCCAATTTCGCATACTTGCATGCAAATGCACTGATCTAGCGCGCGAAACAGCGATTCCGCACAGAAATACACTTCTGAAACGAAGAATCGTCGAAACTGACATAGGCTCGAATAAGTTGTGATCGTGCTTGCCGGGTCGGAGTTTCTATTCCAATTTCGCATACTTGCATGCAAATGCACTGATATAGCACGCGAAACAGCGATTCCGCACAGAAATACACTTCTCAAACGAAGAATCGTCGAATCTGACATAAGCTCGAATAAATCGTGGTCGTGCTTGCCGAATCGGAGTTTCGATTCCAATTTCTCATACTTGCATGCAAATGCACTGATCTAGAGCGCGAAACAGCGATTCCGCACAGAAATACACTTCTGAAACGAAGAATGTCGAAACACACATAGGCTCGAATAAATTGTGATCGTGCTTGCCGGGTCGGATTTTCTATTCCAATTTCGCATACTTGCATGCAAATGCACTGATATAGCACGCGAAACAGCGATTCCGCACAGAGATACACTTCTGAAACGAAGAATCGTCGAATCTGACATAAGCTCGAATGAATCGTGGTCGTGCTTGCCGAATCGGAGTTTCCGTGCCAATTTTGCATATCTGCATACAAATATACTGATCTAGCACGCGAAACAGCGATTCCGCACAGAAATACACTTCTGAAACGAAGAATCGTCGAATCTGACATAAGCTCGAATAAATCGTGATCGTGATTGCCGGGTCTTAGTTTCGATTCCAATTTCTCATACTTGCATGCAAATGCACTGATCTAGCGCGCGAAACAGCGATTCCGCACAGAAATACACTTCTCAAACGAAGAAACGTCGAATCTGACATAAGCCCGAATAAATCGTGATCGTGCTTGCCGAATCGGAGTTTCGTGCCAATTTCGCATATTTGCATACAAATGCACTGATCTAGCACGCTAAACAGCGTTTCCGCACAGAAATACACTTCTGAAACGAAGAATCGTCGAATCTGACATAAGCTAGAAAAAATCGTGATCGCGCTTGCCAAATCGGAGTTGCCGTGCCAATTTCGCATATCTGCATACAAATGCACTGATCTAGCACGCGAAACGGCGATTCCGCACAGAAATTCATTTGTGAAACAAATAATCGTCGAATCTGACATAAGCTCGAATAAATCGTGATCGTGCTTGCCGAATCGGAGTTTTCGTGCCAATTTCGCATATTTGCATGCAAATGCACTGATCTAGCGCGCGAAACAGCGATTCCGCACAGAAATACACTTCTCAAACGAAGAATCGTCGAATCTGACATGAGCTCGAATAAATCGTGGTCGTGCTTGCCGAATCGAGTTTCCGTACCAATTTCGCACATTTGCATACAAATGCACTGATCTAGCACGCTAAACAGCGATTCCGTACAGAAATTCATTTGTGAAACGAATAATCGTTGAATCTGACGTAAGCTCGAATAAATCATGATCGTGCTTGCCGAATCGGAGTTTTCGTGCCAATTTCGCATATTTGCATGCAAATGCACTGATCTAGCGCGCGAAACAGCGATTCCGCACAGAAATACACTTCTCAAACGAAGAATCGTCGAATCTGACATAAGCTCGAATAAATCGTGGTCGTGCTTGCCGAATCGGAGTTTCGATTCCAATTTCTCATACTTGCATGCAAATGCACTGATCTAGAGCGCGAAACAGCGATTCCGCACAGAAATACACTTCTGAAACGAAGAATGTCGATACAGACATAGGCTCGAATAAATTGTGATCGTGCTTGCCGGGTCGGATTTTCTATTCCAATTTCGCATACTTGCATGCAAATGCACTGATATAGCACGCGAAACAGCGATTCCGCACAGAGATACACTCTGAAACGAAGAATCGTCGAATCTGACATAAGCTCGAATGAATCGTGGTCGTGCTTGCCGAATCGGAGTTTCCGTGCAATTTTGCATATCT
>NW_027470424.1:0-38326 GCF_051020765.1 Lasioglossum baleicum
CGCTTGATTCTCAATGTAGGTGGCATCGTTCTCTAACTGTTTGACGCTCGATCTATTAATTCATACATGAAATTTATGTGCTCGTCGTTAAAGCGTTTACCAATTCGTGCCACTTAGCACGATGTTATACTCACAATACAACGGGAAAGTTTTTCGGAGTGCAAGTTCTTCGGTAAAATGTTTGACTTTAGAGGAATTGGTACGCTCTCGAACGGTCGGACGCTCTATTTTAATATTCAAACCGTGAATTAAGGTGTCCATTGCCAATAATGAACAGCGCACTTACTCCCGCCATATCTGGTTTGACATTCGGCATCATACGCTATGTGAAGCAATTGACATTGCCGTTCGACCATCAAAAAGGGTGGTAACGTCATCAAATGATTTGACACTAGATCTCGTATTTCATAAATGATATTCAGGTGCCCGTCACTGAAACGAATAATATCTTCATACTCTGAACACGAAGTTCTATTCTCGATGATGCGGGCGAGATTCGCGGATGCTAACACCTTCGGTAAAACGTTTGACTTCGTACCAACTGTCCAAGCGTCTGACGCCCTACTGTAATATTCAGACCGTGTAATAAGGAGTCTATAAGTAAAGCTCTTCAGCAGCCTTACTCCCAGAATACCTGGTTTGATTCTCCGAATCACAGGATGGGTGCGGTACTTGCTCAGCCGTTCGTCTCTGACAGAATGTGGCAACGTTCACGAGCGGTTTGACTGCCGATCTTCTAATTCCTACATGATATTAAGATGCCCGTCTGCTAAAATGTCTAACAATATGCTTCTCTAACACGAAGAAATACCTACGACACAGCGGATTATGTTCTCGGTAGGTAGGGAATTCTGTAAGGAATATGGCGGTATAACAATGCGTAGCGTTCTCAAACAGTCTGACAGTCGACTTCAATAATCATACAGTGAATTAACGATTCTATTGCCAATACAGTGAAACGGATTTACTGCTGGAGCTCCAGGCTTCACATTCGTAATCAAAGGATAGGAGAAGCTATTGGCTTAGCCGTTCGATTTTCAATGAAGATTGAAACGTTCCCGAACGGTTTGACCCTCGATCTTCTAAGTCATACATGAAATGAATGTACCCGTCAGTAAAGTGCATATGAATTTTCATCTCTGAATACGAAGTTATATTCTCGATACAGCTGGTTATCGTCTCGGTAGGAAAGGCCGTCGGTAAAAAGTTGGACTCTATACCAATAAGAATGATTCAAGGACGGTTTGACTGTACAGTTTAATATTTATACCGTGAAATAGGGCGTCTTATGCCAATACAGTACAGCGGATTTACTCATGGAGTACCTGGTTTGCCTCTTAGAATAGCAGGATAGATGAAGCTATAGACATAGCTGTTCGTCTCTCACAAATGGTGGTAACATTCAAGAACGGTTTGTCATCCCATATTTTCATTCATGCATGAAATTAAGGTGCTCGCCACTAAAATATATACTAATTTGTATCTCTGCTCACGAAGTTACACTCTGGATGCAGCCGAATATGTTGTTGGAGGGTAAGGACATCTGTAAAACTTATGACATTATTACAATAGTCAACGACGTACAAGGGATCGACTCTGTACCTTAATATTCGAACCGTGAATTAAGGTATCCATTGCTAATACTGTTCAGCGGATATACACTTGCTATACCGGGTGTGACTCTCGGAACCACCGGATAGGAGAAGCTATTTGCTTAACCGTTCATCTCCCAAAGATGGTGGAAACGATCTCGAATGGACTGAACATCGATGTTCTATTTCAGGAATGAAATTCCGGTTCGGTCATTAAAATGTATACCAACTAGCATCTATGAACACCAAGTCATTCCCTCGATGCAGCCGGTGAGATTCACGGAGGGTAAGGACTTCGGTAAAACGTTTGACATTATAGTAATTGGTAACTCTCTCCAACGGTTAGACGATCTACTGTAATGTTGGGAGCTGGTCTTCTAATTCATACATGAAATTATGGTTCTAGTCACTGAAATGCGAACTAATTTCTTTCTACGAAGACGAAGTTATGCTCTCGATACAGGGGTCAGGATTTCGGGTTGTAAGGTCCGCGGGAAAACGTTAGAATTTATAGCAATTAGTAGCGTTCCACAACAGTTTGACGGTCTGCATTAATATTCAAACCGAGGATTGGGATTTCTATTGCCAATACTGTTCTCCGGATTTAATCCAGGGATACGTGGTATGATCCTCGGAAACCCGGGGTATGTGAAGCTATTGACTTACTCGTTCCAGTCTCAAAGTTGGCGGTAATGTTCTCGAGCTGTTTGCCAATCGATCTTCGAATTCATTCATGAAATTAAGGTGCCCGTCACTAAAATTTATAGTAATATGTTCCACGGATCACCATGTTATACTCTTGATACGTCGCGTTAGGCTTTCGGAAGATTTCTGTAAAACGATTTACTTCATTCCAAGTCATAACGCTCTCGAACGTATTGACGCACTACCTTCATATTCACACCATAAATTAAGGTGCCTATTGCCAATAATATTCAGCGGACTTACTCCCGGACTACGAGGTTTGTCTCTCTGCATCACAGGATATGTGTAGCTATTGACATAGCTGTGCCACTCACAAAAGAGTGAGGTAACGTACTCGAACGGTTTTACTCTCGACCTTCTTCTCCGTGCATTAAATTAAGGTGCCACACACGAAAATGTATACTAATTTATACCTCTGGTCACAAACATATACTATCAATACAGGGGATCCTTCGCCAGATGGTGTGGCCCACGGTAAAATGTTTGACTATATACAAATAGGTAGCGATCTACGACGGCTTGACTCGGTACTTTATACCGCGAATTAGGGTATGAAGTATGAAGTACATGAAGTTATTCGCTCGATGTAGCGGGTTATGTTCGCTGAAGGTACGGCCTTCGGTAAAACTTTTGCCTTTATAAGGGTTGGTGCCGTTCACAAACGGTGTTACGCCTAATTTTAATTTTCATGCCGTGAATTAGGGTGACTAATGCCACTGCTGTACAGGGCACTCGGTCCCTGCGTACCAGGTTGGACTCTCGGAATAACGGGATAGGATATGGTCCTGACTTGGCCGCTCGACTCTAAAAGATGATGGTAAAGTTGTCGTACTCTTTGACGCTCGATTCAGCTTTCCGTATGTGCAAACAACGTGTCCGTATGCTATAGTGTCTACAAGTTTGCTTCCATGAAGATTAAGCAAGTCACTGGATACGGCGAGTAAAGTTCTCCAAAGGTAAGGTATTCAGTAAAAAGAGTGACATTGTACGAATTGTTAACGTTCTTATAAGGTTGACTCTCTGATGTAATTTTTAAACAGCGTATTATGGCGTCTATCGCCGATATTGTTCAGTGCATTTACTCCAGCAACACCTGGAGTAACCTGGTTTGCCGCTCGGAATCCGAGGATAGGTGCAGCTATTGACTTAAATGTGCGACTTTCAAAGAAGGAGAGGACTTTCTCGATCGGTTTGACCTCTGCCTTGTAATTTGTACACGAATATGTTGAGCCCGTCTGCTAACATGTCTACTAATTTGTTTTCGTGAGAACTAAGCATGGCACTCGCTACATCCTGTAAGGTTCTAGGGAGGTAATGTATTCAGTAAAAAGAATGACACTGTTCTAATTGATAATGCTCTCCGATGGATTGACGTTCTACAATTGTATTCATACCCTGAATGACGGTATCAATTGCCAATACTTTACAGCGGATTCGCTCCCGGAATCACTGATTTGGCTGATATGAATCACAGGATAGGTGAAACTATTGACTTAGCTATTCGATTTCCAAAGATGGTGGGATAGTTCTCGAACGGTTTCATTACCGATTATTTTATTCATACATGACAATAAGGTGTCCGCCTGCTAAACGTCTACTAATTTGTTTCTGTGTGCACTATGCATCACACACGCTACAGCGTGTTATGTCCTTGGAAGGCTAGGCATCTGCAAAAATGATTGACTATATACAGTTTGGTAATGCTGTAGAATGGTTTGACTCTCTACTTTAATATTCATACTGCGAAATACGGTGTCCATTGCCAACACTGTTCAGCGAATTTACTCCTGAAATGCCAGGACTCACTCTCGGAATCACAAGTATAGATGAACCTATTGACTTAGCAGTTCGAATACCATATAATATTGTTACTGTCACGAAATGATTTACCCTTGATCGTTTAATTCATGTATGAAATTAAGATGCTGAAATGTATACTAATGTGTTTCCTTAAAGACGTAGCAATACTCTAGATATGGTGGGATAGTGCATTGGGCGGCGAGGCAATCGGAAAAACGTATGTCTTTACAGCAATTAGTCACGTTCTCTCACGTTTTGACGCTCTAGTTTCATATTCATACCCTTCATTAGGGTGTCGGTTGCCATTACTCTGAGCGTATTTGAGCCCGGAATGCCTAGTTTCACTCCCAGAATCACAGGATAGGTGAAGCTATTGACTCAGCCGTTCGACTCTCAAAGAAAGGGGTAACGATCTGGAAGGTTATTGCCAAAAGACACCTTAATTCACGGTATGAGTATTGAATTTTGAGCGTCAAATCGTTTGAGACCCTTACTAATTGGCAAAAAAGTCAATCGTTTTACCGAAGGCCTTGCCTTCCACGAACATCACCGGCTTTATCGTGAGTATAAGATCGTGTTCAGAGATATAAATAAGCATTCATTTCAGTGACTGACAGCGTATCTCCATGTATGAATTAGAAAATAGCGCTCCAAACCGTTCGAGAATGTTTCAACCCTCTTTCAATTTGGAACTGATAAGTATATAGCTCCTCCTATCCTGTGATTTCGCGAGGAAACCTGGTAAACCGAGAGTAAATCCGTTAAAAAGTATTGGAAATAGACACCTTATTTCACGATTTCATGGTAAAATAGAGCGTCACTCAAATTGAGATCTTTACGAATTGCTATATGGTCAAAGGTTATACCGAAGAACTTACCCTCCAATAAACTCACCCACTGTATCGACAGTATACCATCGTGTTCAGAGGAAGAAATTAGTCTTCATTTCAGTGACGGGCACCGTATCCGCAGGAATGATACAGGAAATCCAGTGTCAACCCGATTGGGAACGTTACCACCTTCTGCGGGAGAAAAATGGATATGTCAATAGCTACCTCCATCCACTCAACCCGAAGGACAACCCAGTTATTCCGGGAGTAAATCAACTGAAATCAATTGGCAATAGACACCTTAAGTCACGGTTTCAATATTAACATAGAGAGCCACACCGTTTGAGAACGATAACTATTGATATAAAGCCAAAACATTTACCGATGACCTTACCCTCCTAGTACCTAACCCGCAGTATCTAGAGCAGATTTTATGTGCCATGAATGAAATTACTACACAGTTTAGTGACGAGCACCTTAGTTTCATGTATGAATTGGTAGATCCGCGTTCAAACATTTCGATAACGCTTCCACCTTGTATGCGAGACGACCGGCTAAGTCAATGACTTCACCTAGCCAGTGATTCGGCGAGTCAAACCAGGTATTCTGGGAGCAAATGCGCTGAACAGTATTGCCAATAGACACCTTCATTCACGGCTTGAATATTAAAGTATAGCGTAAAGCCGTTTGAGAGCAGTGCCAATTGGTATAAAGTCAAGCAATTTAGTGGATTCTTTTCCTCCAAGTACCTAACACGCTATAGCAAGTGTCTTGCTTAGTGTTCACGGAAACAAATTAGCAGACATTTTAGCCGACGGACACTGTAATGTCATGTATCAAAAGAAAGATTCAAGTTCAAATTATACGAGAAAGTTACCACCTTCTTCGAGGGTCGAACAATAAAGTCAATAGCTTCACCTATCCAGTAATTCGGAGAGTAAAACCAGGTGTTGGTGCAGTAAATCCGCTGAACAGTATTACCAATAGACACCTTAGTTCACGGTTTGTATAGTAAAATAGAACATCAAACCGTTTGAGAACGTATCGAGCCTCTTTGAGAGTCCAACTGATAAGTCAATAGGTTCACCTATCGTGTGAGGCCGAGAGTCAAACCACATAATCTGAGGGTAAATCCCGTGAAGGGCATTGGAAATAGATATCTTCATTAGCGGAGTGAATATTCAAATAGATCGTTACGCCGCGTGAGATCGTTCCTAATTGATATCATGTCAACCGTTTTACCGAATGCCGTAAGAAGCTAATCTGCCGTAATCGACAGTATAGCTACGTGGTTAGGATAACACAGTAGTATACAACTTTGTGCGGCGCATTAAATTCTGGTATGAAATAGAATATCGATGGTCAAACCGTGCAAAAACGTTACCACGTATATTGATAGTCGCACATCTCAGTGAATATCTACACCTATCCTCTGATTCCGAGAGTCAAACCAAGTATTCCGTGAATAAATCCCCTGTATAACGTAGGCAATAGAACCCCAAGTTACGGAATTAATATTACAGTTCTGAGTGAAACCGTTCTAGGGCATTACCTATCAGTATGCGGTGAAACATTTTACCGTATACTTTACCCTCCGAGAACCTAACACGCCGTATACAGAGTCTTGCTTAGTGTTCAGGGAAACATATTAGTAGATACATTACCAGGCAGACACATTGGTTTCTTGTATGAGTAGCAGAATCGAAAGTGAAACCGTTCGAAAGCGTAACTACCATCTATGATAGTGGCACAGCTACATCAGTCACTTCAACGGTTCGCGATTCGGAGAGTCAGTCCAGGTATTCTGGACGAATATCCACTGAAGAATATTGGCAATAGACAGCTTAATTCACGGTATGAATATTAAAGTAGAGCATCAAAGCGTTGTAGAGATTTGCTTATTCGTATAGAGTCAAACGTTAAACATCAGAACTTACCTTCCGTGAAGCTAGCCCGCTGCATCGAGTGTATAACATCGCCTTCAGAGAAGCAAGTTCGTAAACATTTTAGTGACGGGCACTTTATTATCGTGTCTGAATTCGATAATCCAGGGTCAATCGGTTTGAGTCCGTGACCACCTGCCTTGAGATTCGAACAGATATCACAATTGCTTCTTAGAGAACGGACACGTCAGTAGCTTCAACTATCATGTGACTACGATCACGCAATGTATTCCAGAAGCAAATACGTTAAACAGTTTTGGCAATAGACACCTCAATTCACCCAATGAACAGTAAAGTAGAGATTCAAACCGTGGTAGAACGTTACGTACTTGTATAGAGTCAAACTTTTTACCGAAGGCATTACCATCCATGAAGCTAGACCGCTGTATCGAGAGTATAACTTCGTGGTCAGAGAAGCAAAACAGTATAGAGTTTGGTGACGGGCAGCTTAATTTTAACTATGTACCAGAGGATCGAATGTCACACTAAGTCGAGCGGCTAAGCCAATAGCAACACGTACCATATGATTCCAAACGCCGTAGCTCGTAATGTGGGATTCAATCAACTGTGCAGTATTGCCGATGAATTCGTTAGCTCACGGTATGAATATTGAAGTTGGGCGTCAAACCATAATAGAACGTTACATATTGATACAGTGCCACACCTTTACCGAAGGCCTTAGCATCCTAAACCCTACTCCGTTGTAGAGAGTGTCTTGCTCAGTGTTCACGGGAGCAAATTACTAGACATTTTAGCAGACGGACACATTATTTTTAAGTATGACAAGCAAAATCGAGAATCTAACCGCTCGAGAACGTTAGCACCTTCTGTCAGAGATGAACGGCTATGTCAATAGATGCACATACCTTGTCATACCGAAGGTTAATCAAGATGTGGCGAAAGTAAATGCGCTGTACAGTATTGGCAATAGACACCTGAATACACGGTGTGCATATTAAAGTGCAGCATCAAACCCTCGGTGATCATTACTAATTGGTATAAAGTCCTTCTTTCCCAGAATAGCTCCCTTTCCGAGACCATGGTCCGCTGTGTCACGGGTATAACTTCGTGTTCACAGATACTAATCAGTGTACATTTTAGTGACGCGCACCTTGTCAACATGTATGAATTAGATGATTATGGGCCAAACCGCTCGAGGACGTTGCCGTCTTGTGTGAGAGACGAATGGCTAAGTCAGTAGCTTCACATATCATGAGAAAATCAGGAACTCCGGGAGTGAAACCGCTGAACAGTATTGGCAATAGTCATTCCAATTTTCGAGTTGAATTTTATGGTAGAGCGTCACAGCTCCTGAGAGCGTTACTAATTGGAATAAGGTTAAACGATTTACGGAAGGCCTTAACTTCCAAGAACCTATCCCGCTGTAGCGAGTGTCATGGTTAGTGCTCACAGAATCATATTAGTGTATATTTTAGTGGACTATCGAAGTGAGACTTCCTAGCCAGAGATGCAAAGTGGTATAAATGTTATGGACGGGGAACTGAATTCCACATATGAATCAGAAGATGGCAAGGCAAACTCTACCAGAGTGATACCAACTTCATTGAATGTCGCACATCTAATTAAATAGCTTCACCTATCCTGTGATTCGAGTGTCACACCAGGTATTCGGGGAGTATATCCGCTGAAAAGTATTTGCAATCGTCACATTAATTCGCGGTTTCAATATTACAGTAGAGCACCAAGCCATTTGGGAGCATTGCCAATTGGTATAAGGTCAATCGCTTTACCGAAGGACTTACATTCCGCGAACATCACCGGCCTCATCGAGAGTATAAGTTCGTGTTCAGAGAACGAAATTAGTATTCATTTCAGTGACGGGCACCTTTACTTCATGTATGAGTAAGAAGATAGAGGGTCAAACCACACGGGAACTTTGGTATCTTCTGTGCCAGAACCCCGGGGCCTAAATACGCTGAAGAATATTAGCAATAGACTCCTTAATGCACGGTAACAATATTAAAGCAGACCGTCAACCGTTGCAGAACATTACCTATTGGTATAGAGTCAAACACTTTACCTATAGACTGACCATCGGAGGTACTAACATGCCGCTTCTAGAGTATAACTTCGTGTTCAGAGGATCAAATTAATAGACTTCTTAGTGACCGGGACCTTAATTACATTATGAATAAGAAGGTCGGGGGTCAAACCGATCGAGATAGTGGCCCCATTCGCCGATATTCGAAAGGTAATCAGGGAAAAAGACCGCTGAAGTTTATTGTCAACTGACAACTTAATTCACGGTATGAATGTTAATGTAGAGAGTCAAACTATGTGTAACGTAAACAATTTTTATGTGGACAAATTTTTGAAGACGGCCTTACCTTCCGAACTGCCTAACCTACTGAATCGAGAGTATAACTTCGTATTTAGTGGATCAAATTAGTATACGCCTTAGTGACGAGCACCTTGTTTCATGCATAAATTGAAAGATAGAGGATCAAACAGCTCGCGAACGTAACCACCTTCTGTGAGAGACGAACAGCTGAGCATGTAACTTCACCTATCCTGTGATTCGGAGAGTCAAACCAGGTATTCCTGATGTAATTCCGCAGAACAGTATTGGCCTTAGATACCATAGTTCACGGTCCGAATATTAAAGTAGAGCGACGGATCGTTTTAGATCGTTGCTAATTGGTACAAAGTCAAACACTTTGCCGATAATCTTACCATCGGAGATGCAAACCAGCCGTTTCGAAAGTATAACTTCGTGTTCAGAGAGGGAATTTAGTCTTCATTTCAGTGACGGGCACCTTAACTTCATGTATGAATTAGAAGATAGAAGGTCAAACCGCTCAAGTACGTTGCCAACTTCTGTGGGAGATGAATGGCAAAGCCAATAGCTTCACGCACCCTGCTATTACGAGAGACAAACAAGTTGTCCCGGGATTAAATCCACTGAACAGTATTGGCAATAGGCACCTTATATTACGATGTGAATACTAAGCGTGAGAGTCCAACCGTCGTAGAACATTACAAATTTGTATAAAGTAATATCTCTTTTTTACACAACAACTTACCTTCCAAGAACCTATCCCGTTTTAGCGTGGGTCTTGCTCCGAGCTGACAGAAGCATATTATTAGACGTTTTAGCATACGGACACCTTATATTCATTTGCGAATAGAGTAATCGAGAGTCAAACCGTTCTATAACTAACCCATCATCTATAAGAGTCGGACGGCTGAGCCAATAACTTCACCCACACTGTTATTCCGATAGACAAACACGGTTTTGCCAAAGTAAATCCGCAGTACCGTATTAGCAATGACACCTTAATTTACGGTATAAATAGTAATATCGAGACTCGAACCATCCTAGAATGGTGCCTATTGGTATATGGTCAAATTTCGTACAAGATACCACACTCTCCGAGAGACTAACCCGCTGCAACGAGTGGTCTTGCATAGTGTTCATACCGTGAAATAAGGTGTCAATTGCCAATACTCTTCAGCAGATTTACTACGGTATAACCAGATTTGACTCTCGGAGTCACAGGATATGTGGAGCTACTGACCTAGACGTTCGACTCTCAAAGCGGGTGGTAAAGCTCTCGAACGATTTGATCATCGGTATTCTAATTCAACCATGAAGTTAATGTGCCCGTCACTGAAATGAAGACTAATTTCCTCCACTGAACACAAAGTCACACTCTCGATACGGCGGGATAGCTTCGCCGAATGTAAAGCCATCAGTAACGTGTTTGACTTTATATCAATTGCCAGTGCACTGAAACGGCTTGGCGGTCTGAATCAATATTCAACCCGTGAATTATGGTATCCACTGAGAATACTGTTCAGCGGATTTACACCAGGAACATCTAGTTTGGCTCTCCGGATCGCAGCATAGGCGAAGCTATTGTCTTAACCGTACTTCACTAACTGAAGGTGGTATCGTTATCGAATGATTTCACCCCCGACCTTCTAATTCCTACATGAAATTAAGGCAGCACTGACAGAAATAAACACTAATTTCTTTCTCTGAACACCAACGTATACTCTCGATACTGCCGGTGAGGATCGAGGCAGGTAAGGCCTTCGGTAAAACTTTTGACTTCATTCCAAATTGTAACGCTCTCAAACGATCTGACGGTATACTTTAATAGTCAAACCGTGAATAGATGTGACCATTGCCAATTCTGCGCAACGCGTTTACTTCCGGAGTACCTGATATGACTATTGCAATCATAGGATAGGAGAAGCTATTGAATTAGCTGTTCCACTCCCAAAGATGGTGGGAACGGTATCGTATGGTCTGACCACTCTGTCTCCTAATTGATTCACGGAATGTATGGTTTTCGGTAATATGTTTGACACTATCCGAATAGGTAAAGCTGTACAACGGTTTGATGCCCTGCTTTGATATTCATACCGTGAAATTAAATGTCTATTTCCAATACTGTCAAGCTGATTAGTATTGGATTATCTGGTATGACTCACGGAATCGCAGGATAGGTGAAGCTATTGACGTAGCCCTTCGTATCTCAAAGAGGGATGTAACGTTCTCTTACTGTTTGACCCTCGACCTTCTAATTCATAACGGAAATTACGGTGCCTGTCACTAAAAGGTATACTAATCAGTCCCACAGAACAACATGTTATATTCTCGATACAGCGGGTTAGATCTTCGGAGGGTAAGATCTTCTGCAAACCGTTTGGCTTATAACAATTGGCAATGCTCGCAATCAGTTTGAAGCTATACTTTAATATTCAAACGGTGAATTAAGGTTTCTGTTGCCAATTATGCTATGCGGATTTACTCCCGGAATACCCGGTTTGTCTCACTGAACCACAGGATATGTGAAGCTATTGACTTACCCGTTCGTCTCTTACAGAAGTTTGTAGCGTTCTCGAACGGTTTGAACCTCGATATTCTATTCCAAACACGATGATAAGATGCCCATTACTGACATGAATGCTAATTTCGTTTTTTGTTCCTGAAGTTTTAATCCCGATACAGCGGGTTATGCGTTCGGTGTGTAAGGCCTCCAGTAAATCGTTGGAATATATAAAAATCGGCAACGCACTCATGCAGTATGACGGTCTATAATAATATTCAAAACGTAAATTGAGGTGTCTATTGCCAATACTGTTCAGCGGATTTACTCCGGCAATGCCTGGTTTTGCACACGGAATCACATGATAGGTGCAGTTATTGAATTAGCCGATCGTGTCTCATAGATGGTGGCAACGTTCTCGATCGGTTTGAAACTCCATCTTCTCATTCATGCCTGAAATTATGGTGCTCGTCACTAAAGTGAATACTAGTTCGTACCTCTGAACACGGTGATATACTCCCGATACGGCGGGATAGTTTCCCGAATGGTTAGGCATTCTAACATAAGACCGACCATACACCTACAGGTAATACTCTACAACTGCTTTACCACCTGCTTTAATGTTCAAACCGCCAATTGAGGTGTCTGCTGCTAATAATCTTCAGCGAGCTTATTCTCGGTTTACCAGGGCTGACACTCCGCACCACAAGATAGATGAAGCTAGTGACATAGCCGTTCGTCTGTCACAGAAGGTGGAATTGTTCTCGATCTGTTTGAGCCGCGACCTTCTCAGTCATGCATAAAATTATGGTTCTCGCCAGTAAATGTATACTAGTTGGTAACTTTGAACACGGTGTTACACTCTCGAAGCGCCGAGTTTGCTTCTACGCAGGTAAGGCCATCTGTAATGTGTTTGACTTTATACCAATTAGCAATGCTCTCAAACTCTTTGACGCCCTACTTTTTTCTTCTAACCGTGAAATAACGTGTCTATTGGCAATTCCCTTCCAGAATGTTACCACCTTCTTGGAGAGTCGAACGGCTGACTCAATAGCTTCACCTATAGTTGTGATTCCGGGTGTCAAGCCTGGTATTCCTGGAGTAAATCTGTTGAGCAGTACTGGTAATAGACACCGTAATTCTCAGTATGAACATTAAAGTAGAGCGTCAAACCATTTGAGATTGCTATCAATTGCTATAACGACATACCCTTTAACGGATACATTACTGTCGGAGAATATAACCCGCTGCATCGTGGTTGTAACATTGTGCTCTGCGAAACAAATCACTACACATGTTAGTAGACGAACGCCCTATTTTCATGTATGAATAGAGAAATCTACAGTCAAATCGATTATGATCGATTCCACCTACATATAGAGTCGATCGGCTAAGTCAATAGCTTCACCAATCCTGCCATTCCGGTAGGCAAACCAGGTGTGCCGGGAGACAATCCGCTGTACACTATTGGTAACGAATACCTTAACTCGCGGTTTGAATATTAGAGTAGAGCGTGAAACCGTTCGAGAACGTTACCACCCTCTTCGATAGTCTACCGGCTAAGTCAATAGCTCCATCTATCTTGTGATTTCGAAAGTCATACCATGTAATCCGAGAGTAAGTCCGCTGAAGAGTGTTGACAATTGTCACCTTAGTTCACGGTATGAATATTAAAGCAGACCGTCAACCCGTTCTAGAACGTTACTCATTGGTATAAAGACAAACGTTCTACCGAAGTGTTCAGAGAAACACATTGGTATACATTTTAGTGATGCCACCTTGAAATCATATAAGAGTTAGCGTATAGAGTGTCAAAAACCGTTCGAGACCGTTATCTCCTTCTTTCAAAATAGAACGGCTATGTCAGTAGCTTGACCAATCCTGTGATTCTGAGAGTGAAGCACTATATTCCGGGAGGAAATCCGCTGCACAGTATGGCTATAGATACCCTATTCCGTAGTATGAATAATATAGCAGAGCGTCAAACCGTGGAAGAACGTTGCGTACAAATATAGAGTAACAATTTTTAAAGAACGTCGTAACATACGATAAGCTAACGCGCTTTGTCGAGGGTACGTCATCGTGTTCAGGGAAGCAAACTATTATATTTCTTAGTATCGAGCACCTTAATTTCATGCATGAATTAGGAGATCGAGGGTCAAACCTTTAGAGAACGATACCATCTGCTTTGGGAGTCACACATCTTAGTCAATAGCGTCACCTATCCTGTGACACCGAGAGTCAAACCAGGTATTCCGAAATAAATCCCCTGTAGAGCATAGGCATTAGACACCATAATTCGCGGAATAAATTTTAATGTACGGAGTCAAACCGCTGTAGAATGATACCTATTATTATGAATTTAAAATTTCTACCGGACACCATAGCCTCCGGGAACCTAACTCGCCCTAGGCAGGGTCTTGCTCAGTGTTCACTGAAAAATATTAGCAGACACTATAGCAGTGGGTCACATTGTTTTCGAGTGTGAGTAGCAGAATCGAAAGTCAAATCGTTCGAGAATATAACCACCACCTACGAGAGTGGCATAGCTACGTCAATGCCTTCAACAGCCCTGTGATACCTAGAGTCAAACCTGTTATTCCGGGAGTATATCCACTACTGGTCAGTATTGGCAATAGACGCCTTTAATCGAGGTATTAATATTAATGTAGACAGTCAAATCGTCGGAGAACATTACTAATCTTTATAAAGTAGTTTTCCTTCATTGTACCCAACACCTTACCTTCCACGAACGTATTCCGCTGTTACGAGTGTCTTGCTTCGTCCTCACGAAAACAAACTATTGGCCGCTTTAGCAGACGAACGCGTTACTCTTTTGTATGAATAGGAAAATCGATTGTCAAACCTTTCGATATCGTTACCATCGTCTTTGGAGATTTGAACGTCTATGTCCCTGGCTTCAACTATCCTGCTTTTTCCGGAGTCAAACGAAGCATCCCGGGTGTAAATCCGTTGCACAGTATCGGCATTAAAATCCATATTTTCCGGTTATGGGCTTTAAAGTAGAGAGTCACACAGCTGTACAAATTTACCTATTGGTATATAGATCTAATATTTACCGAACGCCGTAGCATCCGCGAAGATAGCCCGCCGTATTGAGAGAATAACTTCGGGTTTAGAGAAACACATTAGTATACATTTCAGTTGCGGTATCTGAATTTCATGAATGAATTAGTAGATCGAGTGACAAACTGTTCCAGAACGTAACCACCATCCTTGAGTGTCGAACGGCTGCGAATATAACTTCCCATATCCTGTGATTCTGAAAATCACACCAGGTATATCAGGGTTAAATCCGCAGTACAGTAATGGCAATGGATACCTGAATTCACAGTTTGTATATTAAAGTGGAGCGTCGATCCGTTTGAGAACGTTACCTATTGGTATAAGGTCTTACTCCTTACCGGACACTTTACCTTCCGAGAACATAACCAGATGTATCGTGTGTATAACTTCATGCTCAAAGAAACAAACTTGTAGACATTTTAACGCACGCACACTTTAATTTCATGTATGAATTAGTGGATCGAGGGTCAATCCGTTCCCGAACAATACCACCAACATTGAGCATTGGGCGGATAGTCAATACCATAACTTACCCTGGGATTCCGAAGGTGATTCAAGGTATTACCGGAGTAAATCCTCGGAATTGTATTGCCAATGGTCACTTTAATTCACGGTTTGAATATTAGTGTAGACCGTCAAGCGGTCAGAGATTGTTACCAATTGGTACAAAGACAAACGTTTTACGGAAGTCCTTACCTTCGGAGAATCTCACCCGCTTCATCGAGAGTATAACACCGTGTTCAGAGATACGAACTAGAATCCGTTCTAGTGACGTGCACCTTAATATCATGCATGAATTAAAAATCGGTGGTCAAACCGTTCGAGATCGTGGCCAGCATCTGTGAAAGTCGATCGGCTATGTCAATATTTCATCTTATACTTGCGATTCCGAGAGTCAACCAGGTATTCTGGGAGTAAATCTGCTAAACAGTATTGGTAATAGACACCTTAATTCGCGGTATGAATATTAAAATAGTATGTCAAACCGTTTCATATCGTTACTGATTGCTATCACCGTCTATGATATTCGAAAACCTAAGGGAATAGCTTCACATATTCTGTGATTCCGAGAGTCATACCAAGTATTCCTGGTGAAAATCCGCTGATTATTACTGGCAACGGAAACATGATATCAGGTTCTGAATATTAAAACAGACCGGCAAACCATTGTAGAACGTTACCAATTTGTATAGTGTTAAACACTTTGCAGGTAGCCTTACCCTCGGAGAAGATAACCCTCTGCTTCGACAGTGTATCTTCGTGTTCAGAGGATCAAATTAGTAAACATTTTAGTGACAGTGACCATAATTTCAGGCATGAATTGGAACATCGAGGGTCAAACCGTTCCAGAAACTTATAATCTTATTTGAAATTCACATACCTAAGTAAATAGCTGCAGCTGTCCTGCGATTCCGAGATGCAAGTCAGGAATTTCAGAAGCAAATGCGCTGAAAATAATTGGCAATATACACCTTAAATCACGGTATGAATTTTAAAGTACAGCATCAAAGCGTTCGTGAATGTTACCGCTAGTATAAAGTCATTCTTCTTACCGAATACTTTATCTTGCTCAAACGTCACCCGCTGTATAGAGTGCCATGCTTACTGCTACTGAAACAAATTAGGAGACATTATAGCAGGCGTCAGCTTTTTTTCATTCATGAATAGCAACATCGAGAGTACAACCTTTGGAAAACGATCCCACCTCCTTTAATAGTCGCACATCTAAGTCAATAATAGTTTCACCTATTCTGTGTTGCGGGAGACGAACCATGTATTCCGTGAGTAAATACGCTGAACAGTTTTGGCAATAGACATCTTAATTCTCGCTATGAATAATAAAGTAGAGAGGCAACCGGTTGAAGATCGGCACACACTGGTATACACGCAGAAATTTAACCGAAAGCCTTACCTCCCGGGAAGCTAGCACGCCGAATCCAGTGTGTAACTTCGTTTTCAGAGATAGACATTAGTGTACATTTTACAGACGAGCAGATTTATTTCATGTATGAATGAGAAGATCGGGTGTCAACCCGTTCCAAAACATTACCACCTTCTTAGAGAATCCTACAACTATGTTTGTAGCTTCACCTATCCCTTGATTTCGAGAGTCAAACTAGGTACTCCGGGAGTAATTGCACAGTGCAGTTAATGGCTGTAGTCACATTAATTCCAGATATTAACATCAAAGCATACCGCCAACCAGTTGTAGAGCGCTAATCATTTGGTATAGAGACAAACATTGTACCGAAGATCTCACCTTCCGAGAAGCCTAGACTGGTGAAGAGAGTGTTTTGCTGACTGTTTGCGGAAAGAAAGTAGTACATACTTTAGCAGAGGAGCACATTATTTTCGTGTAGGAATAGCATAATCCTGAGTCAAACCTTCCGAAAACGTTACCAACAGATATAAAGTCCAACGATTTACCAAAGGCGGTACCTTCTGCGAACCTCACCCACATCATGGAGAGTATAACTTCGTGTTTGGAGAATGAAACTAGAGAACATTTTAGTGATGGGCACATGAACGTCATGTATGAATTAGAGGATCGAGTGTCTAATCGTTCCAGAACGTTAACACCTTCTTAGAAAATAGCACGCCTATGTCAATTGCTTCGTCTATCCTGTGATTCTGAGAGACAAACGAGGTATTCCTGAAGTAAATCCGCCGGACAGTGTTCGCAATGGACACCTTAATTCACAGTCTGAATACTAAACTAGACCGTCGGACCGTTTTTGGACGTTGCTAGTTGGTATAAAATCAAACACTTTGCCGATGGCCTTATCATCGGAGAAGCAAACTCTGCGTTTCGAGAGTATAAGTTCGTGTTCATTAAAACATATTAGTATTCATTTCAGTGGCGGACGCCTTAATTTCATGAACGAAATAGAAGGTCGAAGGACAAACCGCTCCAGAACGTTGTCACCTTCTGTGAGAGACGAATGGCTGAGTCAACAGATTCACCCGCCATGCGATTCTGAGAGTCAATGCCGGTATTGCGGGTGTAAATCCTCTGATCACTTTTGGCAATGGACACCTTAATTCACGGTTTGTATATTAAAGCAGGCCGCTAAGCCGTTGTAGAACATTACCTATTCTTGTCGGGATAAACTTACTACAGAGTGCCTTGCAATCTGAAACACTGACCAGCTGTATCGAGAGTGTAGCTCCGCGATCAGAGACACGAAATCGTACACAATTTAGTGACGGCACCTTAAATTCATGCATGAATTAAAAGATCGAGTGTCAAACCGTTCCGCAACGCTACCACCTTCTCTGAGGACCGAAGGGCTATGTCAATAGCTTCACCGATACAGCCATTACGAGAGTAAAACCAGGTATTCCAGGAGCAAGACCGCTGTACAGCTTTGGCATAAGACGCCCTATTTCAAGGTATAAATATTAAAGTGCAGGGTGATAACGATCATAAAACATTCTTATTGGTATGGAGTCCAACCATTTATCGAAGGCCTTACCTTCCGAAACGATAACCAGCTGTATCGAGATTATAACTTCGCGTTCAGTGGAAGCAATTAGTAAATGTTTTTGCGTATGGCACCTTAATATCATTATGAATGAGAAGATCGAACGTGAAGCCGCTCGAGAACGTTACCACCATCTGTGTTAGAAGTACGGCTAAGTCAGTAACTTCACATACCCTATGCTTCCGATTGTAATAACAGGTATGCCTGGAGTAAACCTAGTGAACAGTATTGGCAATAGACACCTAATTACTCGGTTTGAATACTGTAGTAGACCGTCAAGCCGTTATAGAACGATACCTATTGGTATAGAATCAAACACTTTACCGATAGCCCTACCTTCTGAGAAGCTTTCCGGCCTCATAAGTAGTATATCTTCGAGTTCAGAGGATCAAATTAGTAAACGTTTTAGTGACGGGGACTATAATTTCATTATAAGTAAGAAGCTCGAGAGTCAAACCGTTCCCCAAAGTTTCAACGTTCTTTGAGATTCGATCGGCTAAGTCAATAGCCTCATACATCCTGTAATGTAGAGAAGCCAAACCAAGTATTCCGGGAGTATGTCCACCGATCAGTTTTAGCAATAGACCCCTTAGTTCACGGTTTAAATACTAAAGATCGAAAAGCCGTCAGAGAGCGATACCAATTGATATAAAGTCACACGACATACCGAAGGCCTTACCTTCCGCAAACCTCACGGGCTACATCGAGAGTATAAGTTCGTGTTCAGAGAAAGAAATTAGTATTCATTTCAGTGACGGGCACCTTAACTTCTTGTATGAATTAGAAGATCGTGGGTCAAGCAGCTCGAGTAAGTTTCCAACTACTTTGAGATTCGAGCGGCTGAGTCAACAGCTTCACCCATCCTGTGATACCGAGACTGAAGCCTGGTATTCCAGGATTATGTCCGTTGAACAGTATTGGCAATGTACACCTTAAATGACGGTTTGAATATTAAAGTATGGCGTCAATCCGTTTGCGATCGTTACCAATTGTTATAATGTCAAACCTGATAATGGAGATATTACCTTCCGCGAAATTGACCCACTTCACCGAGAGTGTAACTTCATGTTCAGAGAAAGAAATTAGTCTTCATTTCAGTGACAAATACCGTAACTTCAAGTATGAATTAGAAGATCGAGTGCCGAACCTTTCGAGAACGATACCTCCGTCTGTGAGTGACGAACTGATATATCAATAGCCCCACTTATCCTGTGATTCTGAGAGTCAAACCAGGTAATCCGAGAGTAAATCCGCTGAACTCTATTGCCAATAGACGCCGTAGCTCACGCTTTGAAGAATAAAGAAGAGCGTCTAACGGCTTGAGATCAAGGCCAATTGGCATAAAGTCAAACACATTACGGATGGCCGCCGTTTGGAGGGTATAACATCGTGTTCAGAGAATGAAATTGGTCCTCATTTCAGTAGACGGGCACCATAACTTCATGTATGAATCAGAATATCGATGATCAAACGAGACGAGAACGTTACCACCCTCGTTGCGATTGGAACTACTAGGTCAATAGCTTCACCTATGCTGTGATTCCGAAGGTCAAACCTGGTATTCCGGGAGTAAATCGTCTGAACATTCTTGGGCACGGACTCCTTTGTACTCGTTTTAAATGTTAACGTAGAGCGAAAGTCCGTTTGCGAAGGTTACCAATTGCTATAAAGACTAACACTTTACCGAAGACAATACCCACCGAAACCTTAACCCGCTGTATCGAGAATATAACTTGGTGTTGGGAGAAAGAAATCAGTATTCATTTCAATATCGGCACGTTAACATCGCGTAAATTATAAGATCGATGGTCAAACCGTTCGAGATCGTTACCACCTTCTCTGATATTCGAACTGCTAAGTCAATAGCTTGACCTATCTTGTGCTTCAGAGAGGTAAGCCAGGTGTTCCGGGAGTATACTCGCTGAACAGTATGGGAAATAGACACCCTACTTCATGTTTGAATATTAAAGCAGGCAGTCAAGCCGTTGTAGAACATTACCTACAGGTATGGAGTCAAGCTTCTTACAGAATGGACTACCCTCCGAAAAATTAACTCGCCGTATTGTGAGTATAACACCGTGTTCTGTGGAATGGGCTAGTATACAATTTAGTGACGAGAACGTTAATTCCATCCATGAATTAGAAGATCGAGGGTCAAACCGTTCGAGGATGGTACCACCCTCAGTGAGAGACGATCGGCTAAGTTAATAGCTTCACATATCCTGAGATTCCGAATGTTAAACTAGATATTCCGGGAGTAAATCCGCTGAAGCGTACAGGCAATGATCAACATAATTCACGGCATGAGTGATAAAGCGGACGGACAACCCTTTGATGATCGGTACCCACTGGTATAGATACAAACCATTTACCGAAAGTCTTACCTTCCAAGGAGCCAGCCCGCCGTATTGAGAGTATAACTTCGTGTTCAGAAAAAGGCATTAATATACATTTTAGTGACTGGCCCATTAATATCATGTATGAATCAGAAGATCGGGTGTCAAACTGTTCTGAAACGATACCACCTTCTATGAGAATCGTACAGCTATGTTAATAGCTGCACCTTTCCTGTGATTCTGAGGGACAGGCCTGGAATTCCTGCAGTCAGTGCGCTGTACACTATTTTCAATCGACACCTTAAATCATAGTTGGAATATTAATGTAGGGCACGAAGCCGCTTGAGAACGATACGTGTTTGGTGTAGTGACAAATGTTTTTTCCATACAGCTTGCTCACCGAGAACCTATACTGCTGTACCGATAGTCTCAGCTGGTGTTCAGAGTAGCAAACTATTATTTCTTATAATGCCGGGCACCATCATTTCATGTACGAATATGAATATCGAGAGTGAAATCTTTGGAGTACGCTACTAACCTTCTTGAGAGACGCAAAGCTAAGTCAACAGCGTCACGTATCCTGCGATAACAGGAGTCAAACCAATTGTACCGGTAGTATATCCGCTGAACAGTATGGGCAATAGATACGTTAATACACGGTCTTAATATTCAAGCGGAACACAAAACAGCTGTAGAACGTTACATATTGGTATAGAGTAAAACACTTTACCGATAGACCTACCTTCGGAAAAGCTCACCCGCCATATCGAGAGAATTATATCGTGACCAGAGAGAGAGAGAGAGAGAGAGAGAGAGAGAGAGAGAGAGAGATATTACTAATCGTTTCAGTGGCGGGCACCTTAGGTTCATGGATGAAATATAAGTTCGTCTTTCAAACCGTTCTACAAAGTTACCACCGCCTTTGAGATTCAAACGGCCAAGTCAATAACATCACCTATTCTGTAACTCCGAAGGTCGAAAGGTCAAACGAGATATTCCGGTAGTAAATCCTCTGTACAGAATAGGCAACATATACCTTAATTTGCGGAGTGAATATTAAAATACTGCTTCACACCGTGTGAGAACGTTATTAATTGCTATAGATTCCAACGTTTTACAGAATGCCTTTCAGTCCGAGAAGCTATCCCGCCACATTGATAGTATAGCTACGTTTATCGAGTAACACATTCGTGCACAGCATAGTGTCGGCACCTTAAATTCATGTATAATTTAGAGTATCGACAGATAAACAGCTCCCTAACGTTTCCACCATCTTTTAGAGTCGAACGGCTGTGTCAACAGCTTCGCCCATCCTGTGATTCCGAGACTCAGGCTTGGTATTCCTGGAGTAAGTCCGCTGAACAGTATTGGCAATGGACACATTAGTTCACGGTTTGAATATTAAAGTACAGAGTCAAACATCTGTCGAATGTTACATATTGGTATAATGTTAATAGTTATACCGAAATGCTTACCCTCCGTGAACTTATACCGCTGTATCGAGAGTATGACATCGTGATCAGAGATACAAATTTGAATATCCTGTAATGACACATATCTTTATTTCATTTATGAATGTGGAGATCGAGAGAAGAACCGTTCCTGAACGTTACCACATTCTTTGTGAAATTGCACATATAACACAACAGCTTCACCTATCCTGTGATTCCGAGAGTCAATCCAAGTGCACCAGGAATAAATCTTCTCCACAGCGGTGGCAATAAATGTGCTCAATCAAACGGTATGAATATTAAGGTAGACAGTCAAACCGTTCGTAATCATTACCAATTGGTATATGGTCAATCTTCTTTCGGAGAACCTTACTGTCCGAGAACGTAACCATCTGTATCGATAGTATAACTTCGTGCCTCAAGAAGAAAATCAGTATTCACTTTAGTGACGGGCAACTTAATTTGATGTATGAATACGACGAGCGACAGTCAAACCCTTCGAGAACGTTACCCCATATTTGAGAGTCCAACGTCTATGTCAAAAGCTTAACCTATCCTGATATTCCGAGAGTGAAACCAGGAATTCCAGGGGTCCATCCGCACCACGGTATTGGAAATTTGCTCCTTAATTCACGGTTCGATTATTAAGTTAGGCGGCAGAACCGTTGTTGAACTTTACCTATATGTATAGAATCAAACTTTCTACCGAAGGCTTTACCACCCAAGTAGTCCAACCGGCTGAATGGAGTGCCTTGCTTAGAGTTCATGGAAACACATATGTTGACATTTTAAAGGCGCGCACCTTAATCTCATGTATGAGATAGAAGATCGAGGGTCAAACCGTTCGAGAACGCTACCACCTTAGTTCTGAATCGAACCGCTTAGTTAATAGCTTCACCTATCTTATGATTCCGAGAGTGAAACCAGGTATTCCGGGCGTAAATCCGCAGAACAGTAATGGCATTGGACACCTAAATTCCTAAGGAGTCGAACGTTTTACCGAAGACCTTACCCTCCGAAAATCTCACCCTCTGTGTCGAGAGAATATTTTCGTGTTCAGAGAAAGAAATTAGTCTTCATTTCAGCGACGGGCACCATAATTTCATGTATGAATTAGAAGATTGAGGGTCAAGCCGCTCGAGAATGATGCCACCTTCAGTGAAGGACAAACGACTGAGCCAACATCTTCAGCTATCCTGTGATTGCGGAAGTGGAGCTTGGTATTCCAGGAGTAAGTCCGCTGAATACTAGTGGCGATTGACACCTTAACTCGTGCTGTGAATATTACAGTAGAATGACAATCCGTCGAAGAACATTACAATCTGCAACAGTGCCATTCCCTTTACCGTACTCATTATCGTCCTCGAACATAACCGGCTGTAGCGATTGACATGCTTATTACTCACGGAAACAAATTAGTAGAGTTTATAGCAGTGGGGCACCTTATTTTCATGTGTGAATAGTATAATCCAGTGGCAAACCGTTCGAGAACGATGCACTTTCTTTGAGAGTTGAGCAGGTTCATCTATCCCGTGATTCTAAGGGACATACCATGTACGCCGGGAGTTAATCCACTTAACAGTATGGGCATTAGACACGCTACTACACGGAATAAATTTTAATGTACAGAGTCAATCCGTTTGAGAACGATAACAATTGGAATAGAGTCAATCGTTTTACAGAGTCCTTTACCCTCCGGAAGCCTAACGCATTATATCGAGCGAATAAGTTGGTGATCAGAGGGTGAAATTTCTAACCATATTAGTGTCTGGCACCATATCGTCACGTATGAGTTAGAAGGTCGAAGTGTCAAACCGTTCCAGAACGTTACCACCATCATTGAGAGAAGCACGGCTAAGTCAATAGTTTCACCTATCATGCGATTCCGAGAGTCAAACAGGTATTCCGGTAGTAATTCCAGTGAGCAGTATTAGCAATGGGTTCCGCAATTCTAGGTATGAATTCTAACGTATAGAGTCAACCCGTTTCAGATCGATACCTGTTCGTATTGAGTCACATTTTTCCCGAAAGCCATATCTGCGATGAATCTACCCCGCTTTGTCGAGAGAATAACGTCGTATTCAGTGGAACAAATTACTATAAATTTTAGCGTCGGCCACATCAAATCAACGAATACCTTCGTAGGTCGATTGTGAAACCGCTCGAGAAGGTTACCACCTTCTTTGCGAATAGAAAGGTTATGCCAATAGCTGCACATATCCCATGATACCGAGAGTCAAACGAGATATTACGGGAGTAAATGCGCTGTTCAGCATTGGCAATAGATACTCTAATTCGCGAAGTGAATATTAAAATAGCGCTTCACACCGTGTGATAACGATGCTAATTGCTATGAAGTCAAACGTTTTACAGAAGATCTTGACCTGCAAGAAGCTACAACGCTGTATCGAGAGTATCACTTCGAGATCACAGGAACAAATTGGTCTGCATTTCTGTGTCGAGCACCTTAATTTCATGCATGAATTAATAGATCGAGTGTCAAGCCGTCGTAGGACGATACAACCTTCTGGGATAGACGAACGGCTTAGTCAACAGCTTCTCCCGTAGTCGTGATTCCGAGAGTCAAACCGGCGATTTCAGGAGTAAGACCGTTGAACAGTATTGGCAATAGGCATCTTAATTATCGCTTTTAATATTAAACTGGAGAGTCAATCCGTTGGAGAACATACACAATTTTTATATGGTCATACTTTGCCGAATACTTTGCCTTCGTAGAACTTAACTCGCAGTATAGAGTGTTATGCATAATGTCCACGGAAACCAAATAGTAGACTTTTTAGCAGACGCACAGCTTTATTTCATGTAGGAATAGCAAAGTCGACAGTAAAACCGTTGCAGAACGATTCCACCTTATATGAAAGCCACACATATAAGTATATAGCTAAGTAATAGCTACTCCTATCCCGTGATTGCGAGAAACAAACCACGTATTTTAAGCGTCAATGCTCTGGACAATATTGGAAATAGATACCGTATTTCACGGCACGGATATCAATCCATCGGAGAACATTTCCAATTGGAATAAAGTAATTCTTTTTAACAAGTACCATACATTCAGAGAACGCAAGCGGCCGTAGCGATTGTCTTGTTATGGGATCGTAGGAACGAATTAGAAAACATTTTATCGGACGAACATCTTAATATTACGTATCAATAGGAATATCTAGTTTCAAGACGTCCGAGAACGTTACCAGCTGCTTCGAGACACCCTCGGCTAAATCAATAGATGTACCTATACTTGTGATTCCGGGAGTCAAGTCTGGCATTCCAGGAGTAAATCCGCTGAACACTATTGGCAATACACTCGTTCACTCACGGTATGAAGCTAAAGTAGAGAGTCAAGCCGTAGGATAGCATTACTAATTGTTATAATGTCATTAATTCTACCCAATGCCTTTCCATCCGAGAACCCAGCCCGCTGAAGTGATTGTCTTGCTTATAATTCACAGGAATAAGTTAGTAGACACTGTAGTAGACTCAAACGTTATTTCCAAGTAAGAATAGCAAAATTTAGAGTCAGGCCGTTCGAGAGCGTTACTATCTTCTATGCTAGCCGCACAGCAACTTCAATAGCTTCAGCTATCGTGTGATTCAGAGAATCAAACCTGGTTTTCCGGGATTAAATCCGCTGAACAGTGTTGGCAATAGATACATTTAATCCCTGTTTTAATATTGATGCAGAGCGTTAAACAGTTTGAGAGCGTTACCAGTTGGTATAGAGTCAAACACTTGACTGCAGACCATACCCGCAGAAGAATTAACCAGCCGTATCGAGAGTTTAACATGGTGTTCAGAGGCCCAGGCGAGTACACATTTTAGCACCAAGCACCTTAATTTCGTGAATGAAATGGAATATCGAGGTTCAAGCGGTTCCAGAACGTTACCACCTCCTTTGAGGAACGAATGGCTAAGACAATAGTTACACCTATCCTGTGATTCCAAAAGTCCAATCAGGTATTCCGCGAGAAGAATTGCATTTCAGTGTGGGCACTAGGCACCGTATTTCACGGTATAAATATTAAAGTAAGCAGTCAGCCCGAATAGCTCATTACCTATGGGTAGAGTGTAAAACCTCTGAACGAAGTCCTTACCACCCTAGAAGCTATTCCTCTGGATCAAGATTATAACTACGTACTCAGACAAGCAAATTAATATACATTTTCGTGACGTGATGCACAATCTCATGCATGAATTAGAAGATGGATTGTCAAACCGTTCGAGAACGTTACAGACGTCATTGAGAGTCGAACGGCTAAGTCAATAGCTATTCCCAGCCTGCGATTCCGAGAGTTAAGCCAGGTATTCCGGGAGTAAATGCGCTGAACACTATAGTAACAGACACCTCAATTCACGGCTTGAATATTAAAAGTGAGCTTCAAACCGATTGTGAAGGTTATCGATTGATGAAAAGTCAAACGTTTTACCGAAGGCTGTGCCATCCGCGATCATCACCCGCGTCATCCAGAATATAACTTCGCGTTCAGAGAAAGAAGTTAATAGTCATTTCAGTGACGGGCACCGGAATATCATTGATGAAATAGAAGATCGATGGTCAAATCATTTGATGACGACAATGTCACCAGCTTCACATATCCTGTGATGCCGAATATCAATCCAGATATGCCGGGAGTAAATGCGCTGTTCAGTATTGGCAATAGACACCACAATTCACGATTTTAGTACTGAAATAGAGCGACGCACCGTGTGAAAACGTTACTTATTCCACCTATGTCAAATGTTTTACCGAATGCCTTAACATCCGAGAAGCTAACCCGCCGTATCGAGTGTATAACAGCGTGACCGGGGAAACACAATAGTATACAATTTATTGGCGTCACATTAAATTCATTAATGAATTAGAAAATCGAAGGTCATAGCGTTCGGGAACGTTACCACTTTCTTTGACGATCGAAAGGCTAAGTCAACAGCTTCACCAATCCTGTCATTCCGAGGGTCAAACAAGGTAATCTGGGAGAAAATCGGCTGCACAGTATGGCATTAAATACTCTATTTCGCAGTATGAATAATAAAGCGGTGAGGCAAACCGCGGAAGAACGTTGAGTACAGTTAGAGAGTTAGACTCTTTAAAGACGGTCTTAGCTTACGAGAAGCTAACGCGCTTTATCGAGGGTACGTCTTCATGTCCAGAGATGAAAATTATTATATTTTTTAGTGTCAGGCATCTTAACTTCATGTATGAAATAGAAGATCGAGTGTCAAACTTTAGAAAACGATACCACCTTCTGTGGGAGTTGAATAGCAAAGTTCATAGCTTCACATATTTTGCAATACCGAGAATCAATCCATGTATTACGGGTGTAAATCCACTGAACAGTTTTGCAATAGACACCTTAATACAATGTATGAATAATAAAGTAAGGGCTCAAACCGTGGGAGAAGATTAGTCGTTCGCATAAAGACATTCTTCTTGCCGAAAACCTTACCTTAAAAGAATCAAACACGCTGCTGCCAGGGTCTTACTTATTGTTCACGGAAACAAATTAGTTGGCATTATAGCAGAAGCACACCTTATTTTCATGTATGAACAGAATTGCCGAGTGTCAAACCGTTCTAGAACGATCCCACCTTCTATGAGGGTCGAACGGCTAAGTAAATGGCTTCACCTGCCATATGATTTAGAGTGCCAAACTTGGTATTCCGAGAGAAAGTCCGCGGAAGAGTTTTTGCAATAAACACCTTAATTTGCGGTTTGAATGTCATAGTATAGCGTCACACCGCTTGAGAGCGTTATCTTCATGTATGAATCAGAAGAGCGATGGTCAATCCGATCGCGAACGATACCACTCCCTTTGCGAGTCCAACGGATAACTCAATAGCTGCACCTATCCTGTGATTCTGAGAGTCAATCCAGGTAATCCTAGAGCAAATCCGCTGAACATGGTAGCAATAGATACCTTAATTTTCGCCGTGAATAATAAAATACAGCGGCACACCGCGTGAGGACGTTATTAAATGGCATGTGGACAAACGTATCGCCCAATATCTTACGGTCCGACGAGCTAACCCGCCGTATCGAGAGAATAACAGGTTGTTCAGAAGACCAAATGAATATACATTTAAGTGCCGTGCACCCTAATTCCATGATTCAAATAGAAGGTCGAGGGTCAAACATTTCCAGAACGTTACCACCTTCATTGAGGATCGAACGGTTAAGTCAATAGCATCATCCATCCCGCGATTCCGAAACTCACACCAGGTGTATCACGAGTAAATCCGCTGTATAGCAATGACAATGGATACATTAATTCACAGTTTGTATATTAAAATATGGTATCAAATCGTTTGTGAACATTACCCATTGTTATAACGTCATACTCCTTACAGGATACCTTTCCGCCCGAGAACCTAACCCTCCGTATCGAGAGTCTAAATACGTGTCTGATGAAGGAGAATTGTGTTCATGTCAGTGACGGGCAACCTAATTCCATACATGAAATAGAAGAGCGATAGTCAAACGGTATCAGAACGATACCCCCATGTTTGAGATACGAACGGTTAAGTCAACAGCTTCACCTGTCCTGTATTTCCGAGAGGAACCAGATATTCCGGGTGTATATGAGCAGAACAGCATTCGCAATAGATACCCTAATTCACGGTGCGAGTATTAAAATACAGTGTCTAACCGTTATAGAGCGTTCCTTATTCGTATAGATTCAAACTTTTTACCGATGCCATATCTTCCGTGAAGCTATTCCGCTGTATTGAGAGTATAACATCGTGATCAGAGATACAAATTCGTATACATTTTAGTGACGGACACCATAATTTCATGTATGAATTAGAAAATCTAGTGTCAAACCATTGGAGAAAGATACCACCATTTTAGAGAGTCGATCGGCTGTGTCAATATATTCAGCTACCCTGTGTTTCCGTAGTGTCAAACCTGGTATTCCAGCAGGAAATCCGCTGAACGGTATTGACAATAGCCACCTTTATTTGAGGTGTCAATATTAAAGTAAAACTTGAAACCGTTTGAGAACATTAACAGTTGGCATAACGGCATACTATTTACCTGACGTCTTACCTTCAGAAAACATAATCCGCTGGATCGAGGGTATAACTTGGATTCAGAGAAAGAAATTAGTATTAATTTCAGTGACGGGGACCTTCATTTCATTATGAATATGATGATCGAACGCCAAACCATTCGCGAAAGTTACCGTCTTGTTTGAGATTCTAACGGCGAACTCAATAGCTTCACCGAACCAGGGATTCGGATAGTCAATCCAGGTATTCCTGGGGTTAATCCGCTGAACAGTACTGCCAATAGACACTTTCATACGAGGTTTGAATAGAAATGTAAAGCGTCAAACCGTTTCAGACCAATCGTCATGCCTTTATTGTTCAGCGCATTTACTCCTGTAATATCTGAGTTGCCTCTCGGAATCAAGGAATAGGTGTAGCTATTGACTTAGAAGTGTGACATTCATGGAAGGTGATAACGTTCTTCAACGGATTGACGCTCGACCTTCTTATTCATACATGAAAGTAAGGTCCACCACATTAATGTGTGCAATACTTTGTATCTCTGAAGGCGAAGGTATACACTCGATGCAGCAGGTCAGCTTCTCGTAAGCTAATGCCTTCGGTAGAATGTTTGAATCTATACAAATACGGAACATTGCCAACTGTGTGATACTGTTCCTTAATATTTATTCCGGGAAGTAATGCTTTTAATGCCTATACTGTAATGCGGATTTACTACCAGAGTACCTGGTTTGACTCTTGTAACCACAGAATACGTGAAGCAATTAACATAACCGTTCGAAACGCAAAGAAGGCGGTAACTTTCTCGAACGGACTATCCCTTGTTTTTGTAATGCATACTTGGAACTATGGTGCCCATCACTAAAATGTATACATATGTGCTTCTCTCGACACGATGTTATACTCTCGATACGGCGGGATAGCTTCTCGGAAGAGAAAGCATTCGGTAACAGGTTTGACGTTATGCGAGTAGGTGACGTTCTTCAACGGTTTGACGATCTGTTTCTGCACTCATACCGTGAATTAGGGTGTCTGTTGAAAATTCACTTCTGCAAATATACTGACGTAATACGCGGTATAATCATCGCAATCACAGGTTAGGTGTAGCTATTGACTTCACCGATAGACTCACACAGATGGTGGTAACGATCTCTTAGCGTTTGGCTCTAGATCTTCTAATTCATATATCAAAATAAGGTATGCCTCTGCTATAATGTCTACTAATTCGATCCTGTAAACCCAAATCAAGTCAATCCCTACAGCGGCTAGCGTCCTCGGAATGTAAGGTATAGGTTAAGGAGAATGACTTTCTACCAATTGATAATGCTCTCCGACGGTTTGACTTTCAACTTTGCTATTCATACAGGAAACAAATCTGTTCGTCGGCCAAAAATCTACTGATTGGTTTCACTGGCACTATGTACGATACTCGATACAGCGGGTTAGATTCTAGGATGGTAAGGTATTCGGCAAAATGTATGACTTTATAAAAACTGCTTACGTTCTCCAAGGAATTGTCGCTCTACTTTAGTATTCATACCGAGAATTAAGGTGTCTAGAACCAATACTGTGCAGCGGATTTACACCTAGAATTCCAGGCTTGCCTCTCGGAATCACAATTATAGTTGATGTTATTGACTCAGCCGTTCGACTCTCAAAGAAGGTGGTATCGATCTCGTACGGTTTGACACTCGATCTTCCAATTCATATATCTAAATAAGGTATGCCTCTGCTATAGTGTCTACTAATTTGATTCCGTGAGCACTAAGCATGACACACACTAAGGCGCGTTATGTTCTAGGAAGGTATCGTCTTCAGCAATAAAAATGACGCTATAAAAATTGATAATGTTCTCCGATGGATTGACTTTCAACTTTAATACTCGGGCCCTGATTGAAGGTGACTATTGCCAGTACTGAACAGCGGATTCACTCCCGGATTACCTGTCTTGTCTCTCGGATTCACAGGACAGCCGACGCAATTGAACTAACCGTTCGACCCGCAATGAAGGTGGTAACGTTCTCGGAAGGTTTGACGCACAATCTTCTAGTCAATACATGAAGTAATGGTGCCATTCACTGAAATGAATACCAATTCCGTTCACTGAACACGAAGTTATACTCTCGAAACGGCAGGTTGCCGTCTCCGAAGGTAAGTTTATCCGTAAAAGGATTGACTCTATACCAATAGGTAATGTTCTGTAACTTTCAGGTGGTCTGCTTTAATATTGAAACCGTTAATTATGGAGACTATCGCCAATACCCTTCAGGACGTAATCCCGGAATACATGGTTTGATTCCCCGATTCACAGACTATGTGATGCTACTCACTTAGCTGTTCGTTTCTCACAGATGGTCGTAACGTTTTCAGTCGGTTTGAACATCGATGTTCTAATTCATACATGATATTAAGTTGCCCGTGACTAAAATGTAAACTTATGTGCTTGTTCGAACATATGGTCATACTCTCGGTACAGCGGGTTTGTTTCGCGGTAGGTGAGGCTTTCTGTCTAAATTTTGACACTACACCTGTAGGTGAAGTTATTCAAAGGTTTGTCGCTCTACCTTAACATTCACACCGTGAAATAAGGTGTCCGATGCCAGATGTTTACACCGCTTTGACTCCTGGAATACCTTGTTTGACCTTCGAAATAACTGGATAGTTGTAGCTATTGATATAGAAGTTCGGCTCTCGAAGAAAGTGGTAACGTGGTAAATCGATTTGCCCGTCGCCCGTATAATTCATGCATGAAATTAAGGTCTACGCCACAAAAGTTCCTACTAATTTGTTTCCTTGCACACGCAATTATTAACTCGATACAGCGCGTTAGGTCCTCGGAAGGTATGGTATTCGGTAAAAACAATGACTTAATTCGAATTGGTACTGTCCTCCTACGGATTGACTCTCTTCTTTAACACTTCTAGTGCCGTACAACGATATATCGTCGTTTGCTACACTAGCCAAAAGTGCCAACATCGATATATCGTCGTGCGTGTAATAACGCCCTATTCTTCGCACTGCGGGACAACTTTATTCGTAAATAAATTTATGAATGATATAATTTGATTGTATATTATTAAATTTCGGTGACAAAGAATTTGTAAACCGATTTGGGTCTGACATTTTACACATTCTACACCGGAGGTGTACGAAGGAGCGATAAGATGGACAATCGACGCCAGACACTCTTCTACCCCCCAAGTCGAACTGATTATGTTAGTTATCTGAGAGTTCGTATGCCACGCAGTTCATCGAGGCTGAAATCCTTCTTTCAGTCTTTGTTTGACTTTTACAGAGAGAGTTTCTAACCCGTGTTCTGTGACGTTCCTTTGTGACAAAAACCGAGACGTTTTTCAACTGTTTTCTTAAAAAAGCAGTGCCCCTATCCAACTATGGAAGACGAAGAATTATTTCGGTTTACTAGCGAGTTTGAAATAAATGAAGAAGATTCTGATAGTGATGATCAGTTATGTGTACCGAGACGACGGAATGTTCGCCGAATACTTAGCGATAGTGAAACTGAACAAGAAGAGGGGCAAGATGAACATATTATCAATAGTGAGGAATCTTTTAGGGATTTCACAGAAGCTACTGTTTGAAATGATACGCAATATAACCCACGCTCATTATTTTTGGAAACTGTGGGTCCGAAACATATGCCACGGAAGAATTCTTGACCTATTATTTATTTAAATATATTCTTCACTCCTGAATTTCTTGAGATAATGAAAACAGAAACAAATCGATACGCAAAAGCATTTTTCGACAGCACGCCTAGAATACCAATTGCATCTAGAACAATGAACTGGAAGAATACCCCAGTTCCAGAGATGAAGGCTTTTATAGCCGTCTTACTCGAGATGGGTATAACCCGTAGACTTATATTGTTTAGTTACTGGTCAACAAACCATAGGAATATTCCATGGTTTGGGCACACGTTTAGCCGTAATATGTTCCGGTTATTAAGTACGTTCTTTCATACTGTGGACAACAGAACCTTAGCACCACGGAACAGCCCAAACTACGACGCAGAAGTGAAATCTGAACCTGTTGTTGCACATGCAAATAGAAAATTCAGGTACTATTATTCACCGCATCAACAGCTCAGCATAGACGAATCATTAGTAGGCACAAAGACCAGACCATCACTAACTCAGAATTTGCCGAATAAAAAGCACCATAGATGGGGGGTCAAATTTTGCTTGCTAACCGGTGCAATAACACACTATTCTCTGTCATTTCAGCGCTATCGGAGAGCCAAAGACGAACGTGACAAAATTGTAGTAAAACAAAAAGCTTTGCTCATATCGTAATAGACAAATAACTCAATATGGCAAATTACTTGATTAAGAGATACCATATAATATCCGATAATTTTTTTACCAGCATGGTGTTAGCAAGATATCTGTTCCGCAAGCAAACATTTCTCACCGGAACAATCCGAAGTAACAGGAAATATATTCCACCGCAGATGAAGCGAAAACTAAAAGTGGGCGAACCTAAATATTTGCGAAATCGTGAATTACTATTATCAGCATACAAAGATAAAAATTACAAACAAAAAATGTGTTACTGTTATCATCACACGGAACAGCCGCAAATACAATCAGATCAAGGCGAAGGTCGAATCAGGAGAGAGAAGGAGGAATACCAGCTATCATATCTGATTGTAATAAATATATAGGAGGTATATATGTCTGAGACATGATAGCTTATGCTTATTTAGATGAACGAAGAACTGTGAAGTATTGGTAACGTTGTATTTCCCATACTTTCACGCATGGTTCTGAATGAGTATATTTTATATCATCTGAGCACAGAAGAAACTGCTATGACCCGACTGGAATTCATAACCGATACCATCGAATCAATAACAACCGAATGGATGACGGTAAAGAGTAATGCTGAACGGCCATTGTATGAAACATCGAGTAATACCGCAGGCCCAGGTATTCGCAAACTTCCTCGAACGCGAGATAAAGTTTGCGTTCTTTGTAGTAGGGGGGACGTTGGGCCTATAAGAAGATCATGCCCAATTAGTATTCATTGCCGTAAAGGGTTAGACGGTGTATGTATTAGCAAACATCAATCCTATAATAAGTAAATGATTTGAGTGAGTTATATAAAGGAAATGATACACGTTTGCTATAGCTAGATAACTAAATAGCAATATTTGTGATAATAAAATTTTGTTTCAGCAATGTTGTAGTACCTACACCTACTGCTTGTCTTGCAGAAGATAAAATCCGTTTTCCGCCCGCACTATACAGTCGATCTCATCCTTTATTTTTGTTTGAGAAATGTCAATTTTTTTAACAACATAAATTGTAAATTCAAATTATATAATATATTGCAATTATATAAAATAATATAAAAGAATGCCTTTTTTATGTGCAAAAACGATTTGGGAGACAGAACTCAATTCTTATATTACTTATAATTGTGTTGTTTATTTTCAATCGGCATTGGAGAATCATTATCATTGTATTCTTCTCCATTTCTTCCTGAATACGTGACATTTTTAGGCGTGTAAATATCATTTGTAGTTTGGTTTTTATTAGCGTTTTTCTGTATAATTGCATAATTGTGTATTCCGGCCGGTTATCTTCGCATAGGCATTCGTTTTTCGTCCGGCACTAAAGGGGTTAATATTCATACCCTGAATTTGGGTCCATTGCCAATACTGTTCAGCGAATTGACTCCGAGAATTACTCAACTGACTCACGGAATCATATGATCGGCGAAGCTATTCCCATTGCCATGCCATAGTCAAAATAGGAGGTAACGTTTTCGATCGATTTGACCGACCATCTTCCTATTAATTCATGCAATTAAAATGTCCGTCTGCTGATGTATCTACTAATTTGTGTCCATGAACACTTAGCATGACCCTTGCTGCGGCGGGTTATGTTCTCGGAGGGTATGTATCCGGTAAAAGATTTGTGCCTGTACCAGTAGGTAACGCTCTACGATGGTTCGAATTTCCATATTGCTATTTACGCCGTTAATTACGGTGTGCAGTGCCAAAACTCTTCAGCGGATGGACGCCCGGAATACCTGGTTTGACCCTCGCAAGCACAGGATAGCTGAAGCTGCTGATTTGTACCTTCGATTTTCACAGAACGTGGTAACGATCCCGATCGGTTTGACTCTCGACCTTTCAATTCGTACATGAAATTATGTTGCCCGTCACTAAAATGGCTACAAATTAGCTTGTCTGAATTCGAAGTTCTATCTCAATACGGCGGGTTAGCTTCACGGAAGTTAAGGTATTCGGGAAAAAGTTTGACTCAATACCAATTCTTAACGGTCTAGAGTCGTTTGAATCTGGTGTTTAATACTTGTACCGTGAAATAGGGTGCATGACGCCAATACTGCTCAGCGGATTTACTCCTGGAATACCTGGGATAACTCTCGGAATCACAGGATAGTTGAAGCTATTGACTTAGCCCTTCTTCTCTCACCGAAGGTCGAACGGCTTGACCCTCCATCTTCTAATTCATGCATGGAAGTAAGGTTCTTGTCACAAAAATGTATACCACTTCGTACCTCAAGGCACGTTGTTATACTATATTGTTATACGGTTATACTGTACGGCGAGATAGTTTTTGGAGGATAAGGCATTCTGTTAGAAGTGTGACCCTACACCTATATGTAATGTTCTGTAACAGCCTGGAGGTCTGCTTTAATACTCAAACCGTCAACGAAGGTGTCTATTACCAACACTGTTCAGCGGATATAGCAGGTTGGACTCTGGGAATCGCGAGACGGGTGAAGATATTTACTATGACGTTCGTCTGTCACAGACGGTGGCAACGTTCCCGAACGCTTTGACTGTGGATATTCCTGATCACACATGGAACAGAGGTGCCCGTCACTAACATGAATACAAGTTTGTTCCACTGAACACGATGTTATACTCCCGATACAGCGAGATAGGCTTTGTAAGGTCTTCCGTAAAACATTTGACAATATTCCATCTGGTAACATTCTGAGACGGATCGACGCCCAACTTTAATATACACGCTGTTATTTACGGTGTCTATTGCGAATACTGATCAACGGACGTACTCCCGGAATACCTAGTTTTTCTCTCAGAATGGCTGGATAGGTGTAGCTATTGACTTAGTCGTTCGATCCTGAAAGATGGTGGTACCGTTCTGGAACGGTTTGACCCTCGATCCTCTATTTCACTCTTGAAATTACGGTGCCCGATACTAAAATGAATACTCATTTGTTCCTCTGAACACCTTGTTGTACTCTCGATACAGCGGGCAAGATTCACGACAGGTAAGGACTTCGGTTAAACATTTGACGATATGGTAATTCGTAACGTTCCCGAACGGTTTTACGCTATACCTTAATATTCAAACCGTGAATTATGGTGTCCTTTGCGAATAGTGTCCAGCCGATTTAGCCCATAAATGCCTGGTATGCCTCTCGGTATCGCAGGATAGGTGAAGCTATTGACTTAGCCGTTCGAATCACAAATAGGGTGGTAACATTCTCGAGCAGTTTGAGTCTCGATTTTGCTATACCAACATGAAAACAATGTGTCCGCCTACGAAAATTTCTACTTATTTCATTCCCCGAATGACAAGCATGGCACTCCATACAGCGGGTTTGGCTTCTCGGAGCGATAGGCCTTCGGTATAAAGATTGACGTTATACGAATAGGTAACGTTCTACAATGATTTGACGTCTGAAATTAATATTCAAACCGTGAATTAATGTGTGCATTGCCAATACTTTTTAGCGGATGTACTCCTGGAACACCTGGTATGATTCTCGGATCCCAGGATAGGTGGAGCTATTGACTCAGCCGTTCGACTTTCAAAGAAGGTGGTAACGACGTCGAACAGATAGACAGTTGATCTTCTAATTCCAACACCAAGTGAATGTGCCCGCCACTAAAATGTATACGAATTTGTACCTTTAATGACGGAGATATACTCTTGATACAGCGGGTTAGGTTCTCGGAGGGTAGGTTTTACGGTGAAACTTTTGACATTATACCAATAGATGAGGTTGTATAGGGGTTAGACTCTGTACTTCAATACTCAAAACGTGAATTAAGGTGTCCATTACCAATAGTGTACAGCTTATTGTATACCGTATTACCTGGTTTGTTTATCGGAATAACAGAGTAGGTGAAGACTTTGCCTTTCGACCCTGGAAGAAGGAGGAAACGTTCTCGAGCGGTATCACTCAGTGTTGTTATTTATACAGAAGCATGAATTGTTCGTTCGCCAATATATCTACCAATTTGTATCCGTATACATTAAGCAGGACACTAGCTACAGCGAGGAAGGTTCTCGGAAGGTATGGTATCCGGTAAAAGGAGTGACATTATGCTAATTGGTAGTGTTCTCTGTCGGTTTGACACTCCTCATTAGCATTCATTGTGTGAATTAATGTGTCAGTTTCCAATAAACTAAAGCGGAATTACTGACGGATTACCTGATTTGACTCTCAGAATAACTGGATAGGTGAAGCTATTGGCGTGGCTGTGCGACTCTGAAAGGAGGTAGTGACATTCTCGTATAGTTCGATACTCAATCTTCTAACCTATACATGAAATTATGGTGCCAGTCACTAAAATATATACTAATTTGTTCCTCGAAACACCATGTTACACACTGGGTACAGCGCAGTAGGCAATCAAAGGGTTAGGTCTGGGTTAAAGCGTTCGACTTTATTACAATTGGTTGCATTCTCAAACGGATTCACTCCCTACCTTAATATACATACCGTGAATTGTGGTGACACTGCCAATACTGTTCAGCGGATTTATTCCAGGTTCGACACTCAGTATCGCAGGATCGGTGACGGTTTTGACTTAGCTGTGCGACTCTCAACAAAGTTTGAAACGTACGCCATCGGCTTGAATCTGTACCTTCTAATTCATACATTAAATTAAGGTGCTCGTTACTAAAATGTATACTGATTTGTTTCAATGGAAACAAAATTATGTTCTCGATACAGGGGGTTATGTTCTGGGAGGGTAAGGTCTACTGTAAATGGTTTTTCTTCATACCAATCAGTAATGTTCTCTTGCGGTTTTCTCGATTTACTTTAATATTGAACCGTGCAATAAGGTTTCCATTACCAATAGAGTACAGCTTATTGGCACCCGTAATTTCTGGCTTGATAATCGGATTCGCAGGGTAGGTGCATTTATTTTCGTTGCCGATCGGCTCTCAAAGGAGGTGGTAATGATCTCGAACGGTTTGGCTCTCGATTTTGATATTCAAGAATGAAAACAAGGT